>NC_061117.1:675958-691898 GCF_002878395.1 Capsicum annuum | reverse complement strand
CCCACAAAAATATGGCAAGATGCTCATAGTTATAAAGTTTCTTTGTATACATGATGAGGAAAAACTAATGGATATTGGACAATTGATCACACCATTTGTGGTTTTCCTTTTGCTTGTTAGAACAATTCTATTCATGAAACTTATTCCGCTCTTTGGTCTTTACCACATTGCACGATAGGACTCTTACATAGCACAAAACGGAAATGTAGCTGTATGGGACATACAGTTCAGAAGACGTGTCCAAGACTGAATTGCACCACAGGCGGGCTGTGGATAGGCTAGGGGTGGCCTTTGGGGTCGGCGGGGCCGTTTGGGTGGTCAAACGGGCTGTTTTCGGGCTAAACCGGTGTGTTATAGCTCATGGTTTTCCGAGTATGTCTGGGGCCCGGGCGTGTTTTGGGCTGAAAATCGATCGTGGGCTCCCAGGCGGGCTATGGGTCGGCCAGGGGTGGGCCTTTGGGGTCGGCGGGGCCGTTTGGGTGGTCAAACGGGTTGTTTTCGGGCCAAACCGGTGTGCTATAGCCGACGATTTTCTGGGTGTGTCCGGGCCCAAGCTTGTTTTGGACCGAAAATCGACCGTGGGCTCCCCAGGCGGGCTGTGGATCGGCCAGGGGTGAGCCTTTGGGGTCGGCAGGGCCGTTTGGGTAGTCAAACAGGCGAAACGGCGCGAACAAGCCGTATTCAGGCCAAGTCAGTGTGCAACAAACCACGGTTTTTGCAATTGAGTAAGACAGGCCAGATTCTATCACTTGGGGGCAAAAGAATGTTTTCACTGAGTGTTGCAACTAAAGTCTTGACCTCTGGCCTTGGCAGTTATTAAGGCAAACCAAACTCCCAACAAAAGCGAAATGTTTCAGTTGGATAGCCCTCAATGAAGCCTGTGGGCTTCCAACTTCCAAACGGACGCTATTTTTGCCAGGGAAGCCAAGAGACCATTAGTCACTTATTTCGGCACTGGCCAATCGCTGCTGACATTTGGAGTTAGTTCTTCTCAATTTTCAGAGTTCAAGGCTAGATACTTAGTTACTATGTTCTGTTGGACTAAGTTAAGCCGTGTGGAGCCCTTCCCCAGACCCTGCGCTATGCATAGCGGCAGCTTTAGTGCACCAGGTTGCCCTCCCTTCAAGTTAAGCCATGTACCTAACGCGGACATTTTTAGGACATAGAGTTGACAAATGTACCCAGCAAGAACACCATGAAATTGGTGAAGGAAACAGTTGAAACATAGGGATTAAAGTAGGGGAAACAACAACAACGTAACTAAACCATTGAACTTCTTATAATAAAATCATCAACGATACATAACGTGAAATGAGCACATCAAGCATTGAAACTCTCAGTAGCTAACTAGACGTGAACAGATAGATAAACATTCAAGTACATCAGACTAATATCATTCCTTGAAGCTAGCTAAGGAAACTAACCATAATCTTTCATACTTACATTAACTATTAACCTATTGTAATCTTAACCATGTCTAATTTCAGTTTGAGCATAGTGTTCGCGATAACATAGTTAGATGTCTTGCAGTGGACAACTTTCTCGAAAGCAGGCTCTATGATGAAGATATCCTTTCTGCTGCTTTCATTGCCTACAAAACACAGAGAAAGACGCACACACAATATAATTCCTTGATCTTGAGAAGACATAAATAAACTAACAAAGAAAGTTACCTGTTTGTCCCAATTTGTCCGCAGAATGATCACTAAATAAATTAGTGTTTGTGCAGAAAGACCGAGAATGATTCCCAAACAAAGTCCCTCAATGGTTCGATCAGAAAAGTATGAGTATCATCAGTTGTGCGAATAATTCAATGAAAATGAAATACCTGATAGAATAATACCTTTCCTCCAAAGTGGAAGACAAACGCTAACACAATACCAGACGGCACTCCAAACAGGTAATGAGCTCCCAGATTGACAAACACAGCCTTCTTTTGCCACCCGCACCCTCTAGCAACACCGGTAACTACACATTTAATTGCATCTATAAAGTGAGATACCGCTATAAAAAATAGCATTTCCCTACATATCTCACTACGTTTGCTTCATTGCTGTAAAGATGACCCCAGACTTTACGAATTGAGATCATGAGTACAGCTATTAGAGTGCCTTCTATGGTAGCTAAGACTGTTGCAGTTTGTGCTGCAAGCCGAGCTGATTTTTGTTGTCCAGCTCCGAGTTCATTAGATACTCTCACACTTGTAGCCGCACCTAGTCCTTCGGACAACATATGGAACACAGCTGATGTATTAAGGCTGTAAATTAAGAAAAAGCAACATTAGGCCGAACGAAATATGATAGAAACATGAGAAGGTAATATGTGACAGAATGATCGAACCTGATTGAAAGAACTGAGGTTTCCAGTGTTGGATTTGGAAGAAGACCAGACGAAAAAATCAGCAGCTCAAATGACCATATCTCTAAGTTGTTCCAAATGACGGGAAGAGTCAAAATGAAATTATAATCAAATGCATAGTCATTTATTTAAGAGCAACAGAGGAATACCAAATCATTAGAGTTGAAGGAACGGCTAGTCTGAGATATCTCGGAATACCAGAAAATGCTTCTCTTGAAAATCCGGTCCACGTACTTTTGCAAGATGGTGATACTTTGATATAAGCAGCTAGCAGTAACATGTTAATCCAATACGATGTTGCATTAGCCAGTGCAGCACCTCTGCTTCCAAGGTCGGTTTTGAACACAAGAATCCAGCAGCTCAGTACATGCAACAGCAAAATAATTCCTGTCGTAAACATCATCGGTTTGACGTTGTTCTGAGCTTGCAGAAACTTAATCTGTCATTCCAGTAGCCCAAATGCGAAGATGCTCGGTATCATCAACCGTGCATAGTTTCCTGCTTCCATTGCTATTGCCAAATCTTGCTTCAATAAATGAAGAACGTGCCCTGCGAATGCCCAAACGCAGGTAATTGGTATGCTTACCAACAGACTAACTATCATGCCCCTTTGCATACATATGCCAAGCATGTGATGATTTGCAGCGCCATATGCTTGACCACAAAGCGTATCCAGTGCACTTCCCATTCCCGCCTGTTAAAACAAAGTCAGATTACATTAGTAAAAGAATCGTATAATGGGATAGATTAAATTTGGAAAAAATACAAACCAGCAAGCTGAAGCCAGTCATGATGGCAAACGAAGTAGTCAAGGAAGCTCCGGCAAGAGCTAACTCTCCACGATGACCAACAAAAATTACGGAGATCACTTGAAAGAAAAATCAACAATAGATTTACTAGCATTAATGGCATCGCCAATGCCGACAACTTCTTTACTTTCAGCAAGAACCCCAAGATTTTCATTCATTTGCTGAGTGTCCATTTTGCAATGTTCACTCTCAAAGGTTTAAAACCTTTCAATTGCTAATATAACATTCAAAGGTTGAAACTGCAAGGATATAAATAAGGATTTTATTTTTAAGTTAGACAACTCTTCATTATGGGCCTATTAATCATAGAATAAAATTAATGGACATAACATTGTCATACTTATTCTGACTACCAATTTATCTTTTCCCATTTGGTAACATAATTCTTTTTTAGGTAAAAGAGTCAAATTATAAATTAGCAGCTATTGCAGGAGTAGATATTATCTTATTATTCATGTATCTGATGATCTTTATATTTTTCCTGCACAATTTTAAAAGAATTTAAAGAAAATTTTATGAAGCGACTTGGGTCGTTTGGTACACCGAATGGAATAAGTAGGAAATACCCCATGGGGATACTTTGTACCACCCTACACATGCGATAGTAATCCTACCATTTTAATATAAATGGTTGGATAAAATAGTCGCATGACTAAGTAATATCTCATACCAAATATGGAATAAAGTTAATTCTAAACTTTATCCCGAGATTTTTTCCCTTGCTCTTGTACCAAACGACTCCTTAAGGTGTGTTTGGTATGAAGGAAAATGTTTTCCTTGAAAATATTTTCTTGCAAAATATGCGGTTTTCTTACTTATTTTCTGGTGTTAAGGCTTGCTTTGAGTGTTATCCCCAAGAACCAGTCATGATCCTCGATATGGTCATGAACAGTGGCGGATCTACATAGGGTCTAGGGGGTTCATCTTCGTCGAAAAATTATACTATTTTTACATGGTAAATTTTTTTTAATGTATGAATAGTAGAGGTTGAACCCCCTTCAACTAATCCGTATATGTACTACTGAACCCCTCACTGAAAATCCTGGAACCGCCCCTAGTCGTGAAACATTTTAGTATTGTTTCTTTTAAAGCATGTTCAGTAGCACTTACATTTATAGTAAGAGAATTATTGTAAGAGAAATGTAATGACTATTAATGATATCTCTTGATTGATATTAAGATATCTCATGATTGATCTTTCATATCTTAGTATCTCATCAATGATTTAGTTTCTGTTTTTATTAGAAGAAGATCACAATTCTTTATTAGTTGATTCTTTCCTTATTTATTGTGTGTTCTCTTCTATATATACACACATATTAATAAAATGCTACACTTCGCTCTGACAGTAAAGTTTATAATGACATGTTTAAAACCGTGATTTCGAAAGTTTTCTTTAATATGTGGCGAAGTTCGCCTTTTCTTACTTTCTTGAACTCCATGTCCAAGTAAACTCTGCTTTATAAAATGAAACAGTAAACTCTGAATCTTTGTTTTTGTGACAAACAAATGCAAAATCAATCCTTCCTAAACATTTTTAGAGGATCCGATACATGTGCTTGAAAATTTTTGAGAGTCTGAACAATATAGATTTGGATGGAGCGTGGAATTGATCTGCTTGTGCTTGATGTCAATCTCGTTTACCATTTTATTTTATGTTGATTCTTGAGTCACCCTATCTGCTGCTTTCTTTGCCTATAAAACACAACAAGCGTACATTATATTCAATAATTATCTACCATCGATAACAATTAAACCTCTCTAAAACAGTCATCCTTTATAACAACATTTCACTATAACAACCAAATTTTCTTTGAACCGAATATCATTTATTTGATTGAACATTTAGGTGCAAAGAACGTAGATAAAAAAGTTAGAGACTAGCTTTGATGTACATCTAAGAGTAGATATTATTCATGTATATGATCTTATTTAGGCTTTTTAAGATGCACGTGTGACGATGCACGTGTGACGCACGGGATGCACGTGTGATGCACGTGTGACACATGAGATGCACGTGTGACGCACGGAATGCACGTGTGATGCAAGTATAACGTAGTTTTATTGAATATACTTGAAACTTTAGGTCATCAATTCCATTCCATTAAGCCACTTTTCAGCCAAAGCAACAACTCTATTTCCAAGGTCTGTTTTGAACACCATCGGGATGACATTGCTTTGAGCTTGTAGAAATCTAATATGACATTCAAGCAATAAAGATGAATGTGTCCTGCATTAGCACAAATACAGGAAAGAGGTACGCTAACCAACAAATTAACGAACATTGCTTTTTGCATATGAATACCAAGCATGTGATATTGATTTGAGCCACCACAAAATGTTTCCAATGCACTTCCCATTCCCATCTGATCAAATGAAAAATATAATCAAACCATCTGATCAAATGAAAAACATAATCAAAATGCAGAATCAAAGATAAAATCTTAAACGCGTATCATCTAAACTATATGTTGCTCAGACTCGTGTCAAATCATCCAAAAGTAATATATTATTAGAGAACCGGACGTGAGTGAGACAACATTTTTGGAGAGTTTGAGCAGCATAGCGTCTGAATACATCCCATAACTTTTTATTATTACTCGACGGAGTTAAATATTATTACTCGACGGAGTTAAAAGGCGCTGCTAAGTAGCTGGCGGCCAGCGATTTGAAGTTCTGTGAGTATTTGCGAATTGAATTTGCAAAATCAAAGTGGTTTTATTGATAATTAATGGCTTCTTCGGCTAATTCTAGACTATTAATCGTTACGCGACACTTGACTTCAGCATCAGTGGTAAACAGCTTTTGCTCTAAAACCGGATCTCATGGTCAAAATTTGGAGTGGATTAAGATGTTTCAGGAGCACCGAATGTGGTAGCTCGATTGTTGCATTGGAATCCACCATAATATCTCATGGAATGCCGTATTTCGATACAACTAAAGAGTTGGAGATTATTGTGAAGGAGAATGGAACTGTACCTGCAAAAACGGCTCGATAAAATTAGTGGCCTAAAATCAAATTTTAATTTAGGGCCTTAAAAATATAATATACATAATAAATAAAAAATTAATGTTGTTTTTTCTTGTTTTTCCATTGTTGTTTTTAATGTAGTATTATATTCCACACAATAAGATTATTATTTATAATAGTAAGGATTGATTCAAGTTAATGATACGTTAGCCATGCATTTTCAATACATTACCTTGGATGTTATTGTAAATGTATTATTTATTATTATAAATATTTGAGTAGTTTAATTCAAAGTTTCAAAATAGTTCTATTGAAAGATGATAGTTTTTTTTTTTTTTTTTAAATATATTAAATATAGCCATTTTTTTTTTTATAAAATTAACAATTTTTGAGGCTTTGAAAATTTGGGGCCTAAAGCAAAGGCTTTAGTAGCCTCACCCTTGAGCCACCCCTATGTACCTGCCACTATGCTATTCTGGATGGTGTACCATGAATAGGCTTGACTACAGAAGAACTAGAGACTCTAGCACATCTTGGTAGCAAAGCTCGGAAAACTGCTAGTAGAGATATTGCAATTGTTATGGCAGGCAGGGAGAATGGGGCAACTACTGTCTCTGCAACAATGTATCTTGCTTCGAAGGTTGGTATTCCAGTATTTGTCATTGGTGGTATTGGAGGAGTGCATAGACATGGAGAGAACACAATGGATATTTCTTCTGATCTTACTGAGCATGGAAATACTCCTGTGGCTGTGATTCTGCTGGTATTAAATCGATATTAGATATTCCTCGAACACTTGAATATTTGGAAACTCAAAGAGTTACTGTTGCAGCTTATAAAACCGATGAGTTCCCTGCTTTCTTCACACAAATCAGTGGCCGCAAGGCACCTGCTCGAGTAGAATCACCAGAACATTGCGCTCGAGTTATTGATGCAAACATAAGACTTTAGGATGATCCTATGACCCCTGGACTAATTAAAATCATATTTTTGACAACCTTAGTGCCTACGTGGACCCTTCAGTGTGTTGTGCCACGTAGGCACTAAGGTTGTCAAAAATACGGTTTTAATTGTCAAAAACTTCTAAACAAGAATTGACTCTAAAAACCAAGCGAACTGCCCGGTAACCGAACCCTCAGTCCCAGCAAGTCATAAATGACTTGGGGCAGCTATGGAGAAGCTCAAACGGTGAAGATAAGCATAAATATGAAAAATGACCTGAAGGGTCATTACAACATGTCCAATCAAACGCTACTACATGAAATGAAAAACACAAAATCGATCCTTCCTAAACATATTTGGAGGATCTGGCATGAGTGCTGCAACACTTTTGAAGAGTACGAACAACATATACTTGGATGGTTTCATTTGCTTTGTGCTTAATGTTGATTCCATGTTGATTCTTGAGTTACCCTATCTGCTGCATTCTTTGCCTACAAAGCACAATAAACTCGCATTATCGACAATAATATCCCGAGAGATAAGGAATTGTGTTGCTCGGACTCTTCAGAAATGCTGAAATATCCATGTCGGATCCTCAAAAAGAACACTACTTTTGGAGGATGAGACATGCACGCGGTAGCGATTTTTGAAGAGTTGGGAAACATATATAAAAGAGAACAATTAACTTTTATATTAATTCTTGCAAGTTGGCTATGTCACCCTAGCCAATGAGAATTTGCGCGTAGCTTCTGGTCTTTGACATGAAAAAATACGCTGAGAAAAGACGGCAAGGCAAAGAGAAAGTATCACTTTTCTGAAGTGTTGATGAATAAAACAGAGACATTTGTACAGCAGGAGGCTCGAGAGACCTCGAGTGTAATATAGTCTACCATAGGAGCGATCTTACAAGGGGCAAAAACTAAAGAATTGTGTTGCTCGGACTCTTCCAAATGTCGGTGTATCCATGTTGGATCCTCTAAAAAATACACTACTTTTCGAGGAATGACACACACCCGGTGATATTTTTGATGAGTCCGAGCAACACAGATAACGAGAGTTGGCTATGTCACCCTAGAAGTAACTCAATGAAAGCAACACAACGAAATGATTATTGAAATCGAAACATGTCTCAGAAGGAGCAAAAATAAAAACTAACCTGTTTGTCCCAATTCGTTCTCAGAATAACAGCGGAGTAAATCAGCGCTTGTGCAGATATCGACAGAATGATTCCCGACCAAAGTCCCTTTAACACGATAAGAGAAGAATAAAGAGTATAAGTTCTACAAACTGACGTTGTCAAAAAGATTACACCATCAGGTCGCTTAAAAGATAACTGCACGTGATTCTCTATAACCGGCCACAGTACATAGACAGCGTAAGAAAATCTACACACTTTGTCGGTGCATATAACTTAAACTCGAGAATGAAACGCGTGAAGGAAATGTACCTTTCCTCCAAAATGGAAGACAAAAGCTAACACCATACCAGCAGGTATTCCCCAGAGATAAAAGGTTCCCAAATTCACAAACGCACCTATCTTTTGCCACCCACACCCTCTTGCAATACCTGGCGGAAACTAGGAATTTCACTGAGAGTATTCGACATTTGACATATTAAAAAGTAGTAATATTTGACCTATATACACGATATAGATGTTTGGAAGTGGATTCGGACGAACCTGAAAATACAGACTGATGTGCATCTAAGAAGTGGGATGCTGCTATAAAGAAAAGCATTTTCGCAACGTATGTTACTACTTCTTCTTCGTTACTATAGCAATGGCCCCAGACTTTATGGATCGAAATCATGACTATAGCTAGCAGAATGCCTTCTGTAGTAGCTAAGATTGTTGCAGTACGTGCTACAAGACGAGCTGTTTTTGGTTGTCCAGCTCCTAATTCATTCGAAACTCTTACACTTGCAGCCCCACCTAGTCCTTGAGGCAACATATGTACCATAGCAGATGTATTAAGGCTGGAAAATAAGTAATAGTAACGTTAGACAGGGTGAAGGTATGATAAAAACATGACGTTGGAAGTGAAATAAAGGGCAGCGCGGTGCACTAAAGCTACCGCTATGCGCGGTGTCAGGGGAAGGGCCCCACCCATAAGGGTGTATCGTACGCAGTCTTACCTTGCATTTCTGCTAGAGGCTGTTTCTAAGGCTTGAACCCGTGACCTCCTGGTCACATGACGTTGGAAGTGAAATAAATTTGTTAAAATTTTAAAGACCAACTAACCTGATGGAAAGAACTGACATTTCTAGTTTCGGATTTGGAAGAAGACCAGACAACAGAACCATCAATTCGAACGACCATATCTCCAAGCTGAGTTTCAAAAGATGAAAAGAGTCAAATTTGTTTTTATAACATTCATAATTTCGTTACTCATTTATACGAAAGCAATTAAAGAATACCAAAGCATGAGAGCGGAAGGAATTGCTAGTCTAAGATATCTTGGGATATCAGAAAATGCCTCGGTTGAGAATCCGGTCCAAGTACTTTTGAAGTAGGGAGATAACTTAATATATGCAGCTAACGAGAACACATTAATCCAGTAAGACGTAGCATTAGCTAGAGCAGCACCTCTGCTGCCAAGTCCGGTTTTGGACACAAGAATCCAACAACCGAAAACATGTAGCATCGCGGTGCCTCCTGCAGTAAGCACCATAGGGAGGACATTGTTTTGAGCTTGTAGAAACCTAATCTGGCATTCAAGTAGGCCATAAGCAAAGATGCTCGGTATCATGAAGCGTGAATAAATTCCTGCTTCAGCTGCTATTTCTGGATCTTGTCTCAGTATTACAAGAATACGTCCTGCACTAGCCCAAATACAGGCAAGTGGTATGCTAACCAGAAGATTAACAAACATCGCCCGTTGCATATGAATCCCAAGCATATGACATTGATTCGCACCATATGATTGACCACACAGTGTTTCCAACGCACTTCCCATTCCCATCTGATCAAACAAAAAACGTAGAATCAAGTACAAAGACAAACACTGAACATTTACACAAAAAGCACATACATAAATAGTTAGAAACTAGCTTTTGTGCACATATCAAAAAACTAAGCACTTCGATGAAGACTTATAGAATCATTTAGGTAACTATCTGTCATTCATAGAATCATATACGATCAAACCTCTCTATAACAACCATCCTTTATAGCAACATTTCGTTATAACGACCAAGTTTTTATTTCGAACCAACTTTTATATCATGTTACACTACAAACAACACCGATAAATGTCATCCATATAAGGTCAAAACTCTCTATAACGATCATTGTAAACCACATTTCACTATACCAACCAAATTTTCAATATAGCATCATTTAGGAAACTATCTGTCGTTCATATACAATCAAACCTCTCTGTAACAACCATCCTTTATGGCAACATTTCATTGCAACGATCAAGTTTTTATTTCGAACCAACTTTTATATTATGTTACACGACAAACAACATCGATATACATATGTGTTTGTCTGCACGCGAATACATGTATGTAAGGTCAAAACTCTCTATAACGATCATCATTTATAACCACATTTCACTATAACAACCAAAGTTTCTGTATAGCATCATTTAGGAAACTATCAGTCGTTCATATATAATCGAACCTCTCTGTAACAACCATTCTTTATAACAATATTTCATTATAACGACCAAGTTTTCTTGGAAATACACTTTCATTACATGTTATACTATATGTTCCCTATAATAACATCTCGCTATAGCAACCATAAAATATCTACATACATGACGTTGTTATAGAAATTTTGACTCAGGATCGAGCCCTTATCAGAGACGTGCCTATCGAGACCTCTATAAAAGTCTTCGGCATCAATATTTTGGCTGGCTAAGCACTTCGATGAAGACTTATAACATCATTTAGGTAACTATCTGTCATTCATATACAATCAAACCTCTCTATAACAGTCATCCTTTATAACAACATTTCATTATAACGACCAAGTTTTTATTTCGAAGCAACTTTTATATCATGTTACGCTACAAACAACACCGGTATATGTTATCCATATAACGTCAAAATTCTCTATAACGATCATAATTTATAACCACATTTCACTATAACAACCAAATTTTCTGTATAGCATCATTTAGGAAATTATCTGTCGTTCATATACAATCGAACCTCTCTGTAACAACCATCCTTTATAACAACATTTAATTATAACGACCAAGTTTTTTTTTTGAACCAACTTTTATATTAGTTTACATTACAAACAACGCTGCTATATAGATGTTTAACTTACATCCAATAACTACCTATCGTCCCATATAAGGTCAGACTTCTCTATAACGATCATCATTCATAACAACATTTCACTATAACGACCAAATTTTCTTTGAAATAGACTTTCATTACATGTTATACTATATGTTCTCTATAACAACATCTCACTATAGCAACCATAAAATATCTAGACACACATGATGCCGTTATAGAAATGTTTGAATGAAGTAAAAGAAATACTAACCAACAAGCCGAAGCCGGTGACAAAGGCAAAGGAAGTAGCCATTGAAGCACCAGAAAGAGCTAACACTCCTTGATGACCAATAAACATAACAGATATCACTTGTAAACTATATAACAAAATATTTACTAACATTAATGGCCCTGCTAATACCAATAACTTCTTCACTTGTACAAATACTTCATCATATTTTCTTTCATTCCCTAAATTGGGAGACTCAAGATCTTTCATTTCTACAGTATCCATTCTCTGTGGAACATAAAAAAGGAATTAGCGACGGACAAATTCTGTATTAAAATATTAGGACGATGAAAGTTATAGCTAATTAATTCTAGTGTTTTTTTTTTAGTGATTTTGTCAACTAATTTTTAGCGTGTCTATCTGATCAAACTTTTAAAATCAGTTTTTTAACGAACTATTGAGCTTTGTTTAAAGTATATTTTGATTGTTAATTTGATCTGTTTACTGGATGTTTATAAAGAAAATTACATTCTTGATAGTGAAATATTAATTGCTGGTCGAATCTTGTCATGATTAAAAGGGTCAATTTTTATAATGAAAGGTATTGCATTTTATTAAATTACTATGTAAAACTAAAGTCCAAATTAGTTGTTTTAATTTAGTTGCCTTCATTGACCCATGCAACTATATACAAGGGCAGAGCTAGCTTGGAGTCCGGGTTCATTCGAACTTTCTCAGTGAAAAATTATATTATTCATATATGATTGAAATTATTTTTTATGTATTTATATAAGACATCAGGCGTTTATTTCTTATAGTTTGAATCCCTCGATACTGAAAATCTTGGTTCCGCTTCTGAGTATATACTCAAAAAACATTTCTAATAGGTGGAAGGAGAGACAAATATTTGTTCCAAAATAATGTATAAAAACTTATAAAAAGAACATATGTAGTGAAGTAAATTTTTGAAAAAAAAAAAGAATATATATATATATATATATATAAGTTCATGTTGAATTTTATGGAGAGAAAAGAAAACTTAGTATTAAGAAAAGTGAAGTATTTCATGGTTACAATCATTTAGGGAGATGCAAGTAGAGGCGGATTCAGAATTTGAATATTAATATTTTACAAGTTTGAACTCGGGATTCTACCACGACTTATTTGAATTATTGATTTGAGATAAAATTATTTGTACTTGTTTGGTAAATTTTAAATACTGTATATATAGTTTGAGCTAAAATTATTGTGTTCGGATGAATCCGTAGAATCCTTTGTTTTTTTGGGCTCAGTCTTCATACTTTTGGGCCTCATTATAAGATTAAACTGGCCCATTGGGCTAGAACTTCTTGCATGGGTATTCCTTTGGAAACCTTTTTGAGATAGTTGTTAATTAATATACAAGTCATCTCTAAGAAAGATAGTTTTAAGTATCTTGGGTTAAGTTAATAATTCATGAAATAGGAGAATGACTATAATCTTATATGATGTATTGAAACAGAGAGGATGAAAAGAAGGCTCACATCTTACGTTTGTGTGATATAAATTAATCTGTCATCGAGACGTAAAGGTGAGTTTTATTAAGTGGTTCTCAGACCAGCTATGTTGCATGGGGAAGCGTGTCGATCAACCAAGAACTCGCACATTCAGAAGACACAAGTAACAGAAATGAGGATCTTACTAAGAGAGATATGATTAGGAGCAAAGATATTCGAGATAAAATGAAATGTCTTGACAAGAAGATTGAGGCGAGACAGAGATGTTTCAGATATGTGATGATCGGAGGAGCACGAGAGGTCGACAACGAGAGATTTGAAGAGAGATAGAGGTAGCTGAAGAAGCACGGGGGAGGTGATCAGACGAGACACGATATACGTATAGTTTGCCAAGAACATGACTCTAGATATGAGGATGGTGATTTGCACGTTACATCCGACGCTAAGATAATCAACCTACAGAGATCGATCTTGTCAAAAATAACAATTTAAAATATTTAAACTTATATTAACCTCCAAAGATCAATTTTTTCAACTTTTTTTTAAGGTAATTTTTTTTTTCAAAGCAATATCAATAAACAGAAAAAAAATAAAAACAGTAGAGAACTAAAAAAGAAATAATTAAATGGCAATCATTTTTTTGCTATGAGAAGAGTGTTGAAAATCAAATTTCAATCTTCAAAAAAGAAGAATTAAATATTAAAAATTGCACAAATGCTCAAAGAACACAAATTAGTAATGCTCAGAATGTATCTATGAAAAGAATTATTGTTAGATAAAAATTAAATATGTTCTACCAAGCACTTCTACGTTTTCTTAAACAAATTAAAAGAAAAAAAAAACATGTGTATATGTATATATAAAATATAAAACTGATCAAAAAGCTCAGAGATAAAAAGAAAATACCCAAATTGATATTTGTCTTTTTATTTTATTTTTTGGGGAAGTGAGCAACCAACTGAGGTAGAGGAGAAGTAACAGTTAGAATTAATAATATTGGACTTTGTTCTTGGACTATTTATAGTTGTAAAATGCATTGTTGAAACTGCATTAATTTTCCTTTAGATAACATGGTCAACATTATAATTCAAAAATATAGAATTATCTCTTAAATTAATAATTTAGATCATTAGGGATATAAATTAAAGATCATCACAAAATAAGGATATAAGTGTCAGTAATCCAAATGTTCTCCTTTGATTCATTTTAGTTATCGTGCTTAGTAAAAAAAAAATATATTTTATTTTTATCTTGATACGCTAAAGCGGATAAATAAAATCAAAATTTTATTTTTAGTATAATGAACTAGTAAAAATATTTTCCTTTCATGCATCTCTTAGAAATATTAATTAAAAGGATAATTCTACTGAATTATCCTTTCTATAGTTTTATTTCTGTTCAATACTGTTCTCTTGTTTTCAACATATAATTAATCTCTCGCCACATTTATTGGGTAAAAGATTAATGTAAGAATTAATAATTAATTATATTTTAATTTATAAAATTATAATTATTTTAAAAAAGTTATTTATAAATTATAAATATTATTATTTGGGGAGATTGCATTTACTTGTTTATTCCTCTTTTTATTTGGAGAAATTGCATTTATTGGATTTTTCATCTTTTATTTGTATACTCGGTGTATTTTCATAAAATTTTAATTAAAAGGATAAAAGAAAAAAAGGAAAAAAAAAAAGAAACAAAAATAGTTGATCATATTGCCCACTAGTCATGATTCAATGTTATCCATTCCAAAACAACTTGTTACACACTCACAACACGTGTCACATGAATATGCACACATTAAAAATGAGAGATTTTTGAAACTAAAACTTGATTATTTAATAATTAACTTTTTGTTTGAATTTCTAATCAAAATAAATTAGAACAGTTTCAAACTTTCAAGGCAGGGGAATGATTTCTCATTTAAAACACACGCGAAAAGTTCATTTAATATGTATGGTTGGACTCAAGAAGTTTTGACCAAAACTCATTTAGACACCCATATTCCTTATTGATTAATAGGCTAATACACACAAAAAACATAAAAAAACTTCATAATCTGCTTATTCACACATAAGTTTTAAACAAAGCTCTGTCTACCTCGCCAAAGAAATACAATTCATTTAAGGTCGTCACGAGTGGACCCAAAAAGTTTTTTACAAAGCCTGAGCCCTCCCCCCGAACTGCAGCCTAACACCAACTAAAAGGCCCACAAACCCCCAACTGTGGGTTCCTCAGCCTGCTTGGAAGCCGAAGGTAGATTTTCGAACTATTTCGCGCTCGAACCCTGGAAACACCCCCAGAACCGTGGGCTATAACACACCGATTTAGCCTAAAATGGCCCGTTCGCGTTGTTTTGCCGTTTGACCACCCAAACAGTCCCGCCCAACCCAATGGTCCACACTCTCCAGCTCCTCAACCTGCTTGGGAGCCCAAGTCAATTTTTGGCCCATTTCACGCTTGGACCCCAAGCACACCCCCGAAATCGTGGGCTATAGCCCACCGATTTACCCCAAAAATGGTCCGTTCGAGCCGTTTCGCCCGTTTGAACACCAAACGACATCGCCCGCCCACCCAAAACCCCACACTCCCCAGATCCTCAGCCTTTCTAGGATCTTAGGTAGATTTTTGGCCCATTTCATGCCCAGACCCCGATCATCCCCCCGGAACCATGGACTATAGCACACCGATTTAGCCCAAAAATAGTCTGTTCGCGCCGTTTTGACCGTTTGACCACCCAAATGACCCCGCACATCCTAAAGACCCACACTCCCCAGCTCCTCATCCTGCCTGAGAGCCCCAGGTCAATTTTTGGCCTATTTCATGCCCAAACCCCGGGCACACCCCCAGAATTGTGAGCTATAGCATATCGATTTGACCCAATAATAGCCCATTT
>NC_061117.1:618845-672958 GCF_002878395.1 Capsicum annuum | reverse complement strand
CGGTTTGCACAATTTCACTCGTTTAACCACCCAAATAGCCCCGCCCACCCAAAAGGCCTACACTCCCTACCTTCTCAGCCTTTCTAGGAGCCCTAGGTCAATTTTCAACCCATTTTATTCTCAGACCTCGGGCGCACTCTCGAAACCGTAGGCTGTAGCGCCCTGATTTGGCCCAAAAATGGTTCATTTGTGTCATTTCACCTGTTTGACCACCCAAACAGCTTTGCCCACCCCAAAGGCCCACACTTCTCAACTCCTCATCCTACCGAGGAGCCCCAAGTTAATTTTTAGCCCATTTCATGCCCATACCCCCGGCAAACCCCCAAAACCGTGGGATAAAGCTCACCAATTTGGCTTGAAAATAACCCGTTCATATCGTTTCACCCGTTTGACCACCTAAACAATTCCACTCACCCAAAAGGCCCACATTACCTAACTTCTCAACCTGCCTGGGAGCCCTAGGTTAATTTTCAGCCCATTTCACACCCAAACCCTGCGCACACCCCTGGATTCGTGGGCTATAGCACACTAATTTAGCTCAAAAATGGCCCGTTCGCATCGTTTAGCCTATTTGACCACCCAAATAGCCCAGATCACCCCAAAGGCTAACATTCCCCAGCTCCTCAGCCTGCCTAAGAACCCCAGGTCAATTTTTGGCCTATTTTACTTCCGTACATTGGGCACACCCCTGGAACTGTGGGCTATAATTAACCAATTTGGCCAATAAAAGGATCGTTCGCTCTATTTCGCCCATTTGACCTGGCAAACTACGCCCTTCCCCCTACCTTGAAGGCCCACACTCCTCATCCCTCAGCCTGCCTGGGATACCCAAGTAACTTTTTGGCCCATTTTACGCCCTTACCCCCAGTCATACCCCGAGAACTATGGGCTATAGCATACCGATTTAGCCTGAAATTGGCTTGTTCATGCCGTTTTGTTCATTTGACCACCCAAAAAGCCCCGCCCACCCCCAAAGACCCACATTCTCCAGTTTCTCAGCCTGTCTTGGAGTCCTACGTTGATTTTCGGCCCATTTCATGCTTGAAACCTGGGCATACCCTCGAAACCATGGGCTATAGCACATTAATTTAGCCCAAAAATATCTTGTTCGCGTTGTTTCACCCGTTTGACCATACAAACGGCCCCTCCCACTCTAAAAGGCCACATTCCCCAGCTTCTCAGCCTGTCTGGTAGCCCCAGGTCAATTTTGGCCGATTTCATGCCCGAACCCCGAGCACACCCCCACAATCGTGGTCTATAGGCATTGATTTGGCTCAAAAAAATCTCGTTCGCGCTGTCCCACTTGTTTAACTACTCAAACGGCCTTGTCTACCTAAATGGCCCACACTTTCCAGATCCTCAGCCTGCCTGGGAGCCCCGGGTTAATTTTTGACCCATTTCACACCTGGACCATGATCACCCCCCTAGAACTGTGGGCTATAACACACTAATTTTGCTCAAAAATGGCTCATTCGTGTTGTTTTGCCCTGCCCACACCAAAGGACTATATTCTCTAACTCCTCAGCCTGTCTAGGAGACCCAGATTGATTTTTGGACCACTTCACGCCCAAAACCCGGGCACACTTTCACAATCGCAGGCTATAGTACACCAATTTAGCCTTAAAATAGCCCATTTATGTCGTTTTTCCTGTTTGACCACCCAAGCAGTCCTGCCCACCCCAAAGGCATATGATACCTAACTCCCCAGCCTGCCTTGGATTCCTAGGTCAATTTTTGGCCCATTTAACGCTCGAACCCCGATCACACCCATGGAATCATGGGCTATAGCACACCGATTTGGTTTTAAAACAGCCAATTTATGTCGTTTTTCCTGTTTAACCACCTAAACAACCCCGCCCACCCTAAATACCCACACTCCCCAGCCTGTCAAGGATTCTCAGGCTGATATTTAGCCTATTTCATGCTAGAAACTTAAGCACACCCCTAAAAACGTGGGCTATAGCATACCGATTTGGCCTAAAAATAACCTTTTCATGCCGTTTCGTCCATTGGACCACCTAAACGGCCCCAGCCCACCCCAAAGGACCATACTCCCCAGCTTCTCAGCCTGCCTGGGAGCCCCAAGTTAATTTTCCACCCATTTCACGCCAAACCCCGGGCACACCCCTGGAATCGTGGGCTATAGCACACCGATTTGGCCTATAAAAGGCCCGTTCTCATGTTTCGCCCGTTTGACCATATAAATAGCCCTTCCCACTCCAAAGGACCACAGTCCCCAGCTCTTTAGCTTGCCTGAGAGCCCCAGGTCAATTTTTGGCAAATTTCACGCCTAGACCGCTTGCAATCCCCCAGAACCGTGAGCTATAGCACACCGATTTGGCCTGAAAGCAACCCATTTGTGCTGTTTCGGCCGTTTGAACACCCAAATGGCCCCGCCTACCCCAAAGGCCCACACTCTCCAGCTTCTAAGCTTTGATAAGAGCCCAAATTAATTTTTAACCCATTTCACACCAGGACCCCTGGCATAATCCCGAAATCGTAGGCTATAACACACCAATTTGGCTCGAAAATGCCCCATTCAATAGTTTTGCCCGTTTGACCACCCAAACAACCCAGTCTACCTAAAAGGCCCACCCTCTCCAGCACCTCAGCCAGCCTTAGAGCTCCATGTCAATTTTTGGCCCATTTCATGCCCAGACCCTGGGTACACCCCCAGAACTGTGGTCTATAGCACACCAATTTGGTCCGAAAATGGCTCATTTACATTTTTTTGCTTATTTGACCAGCCAAACAGCCTACCCACCCCAAAGGCCACACTATAGCGCATTGATTTGGGTGGCTCATTTGACTGCCCAAACAACCTTGTCCATCCAAAAGGCCTACACTCCTCGGCTACTTAGCCTGCCTGGGAGCCCCAGGTTAATTTTCGGACCTTTCCATGACCAAATCCCAGGCACACTCTGAAACCATTGGCTATAGCACACCAATTTAGTCCAAAAATGGCCCATTCGTGCTGTTTTGCCCTTCTGACCACCCAAACGACCCTGCCCATCCCAAAGGCTAATATTTCATAGCTGCTCAGCCTACTAGGAGACCAGGATAATTTTGGGCCCATTTTCTAGTTTGACCACTCAAATGGTCTCACCTACCCCAAAGGCCCATAATCACCGACTCCTCAGCCTGCCTGGGAGCCCTGGTAGATTTTTGGCCCATTTCACGCTCGGACCCTGGGCACATCCAGAAAAATGTGGGCTATAGCATACCATATAGACCTAAAAATGACCCATTTCGTCGTTTCGCCTGTTTGACCACCTAAAAGACCCCGCCCACTCCAAAGGCCCACACTCTCCAGCCTTTCTAGGATCCCCAGGTCGATATTAGGCCTATTTCATGCCCCAACCTTGGGCACACCCCTAGAACCGTGGGCTATAGCATACCGATTTAGCACGAAATTGGCCCGTTCGCGCTGTTTCGATCGTTTGACCACCCAAACAGCCCCGCCCACCCCAAATGCCCACACTCCCCAGCTCCTCAGCCTATCTGAGAGCTCCAGGTCAATTTTTCATCTATTTCTCGCCCAAACCCCAGGCGCAACCCCAAAACCATGGGCTATACCACACCAATTTGGTGTAAAAAAGGCCTGTTCACACAATTTCACCCAAACAGCCTCGCGCACCCAAAGGCCTACAGTTTTCAGCTCCTCTGTTTTCCTTAGAGCCCCAAGTCAATTTTTGGCCCATTTCATGCCCATACCCCAGGCATACCCCCAAAACCTTCGGTATAGCACACCGATTTAGCCCGAAAGTAGCCCTTTCGTGTTGTTTCAACTGTTTGAACGCCCAAATGGCCTCGCCCACCCCAAAGACTCACACTCTTCAGCTCTTAAGCCTGCCTAGGAGCCCTAGGTAAATTTTTGGCCCATTTTACACCTTTACACTGAGCACACCCCCAATTTGGCCGAAAATAGTCTGTTAAGTCATTTTTCTTATTTTACCACCAAAATGGCCCCGTCAACCCCAATGGCCCACACTCTTCAACTATTCTTGGAGACCTAGATAGATTTTTGGCCTATTTCACGCCCAGATCCCAGGCACACCCCAGAACCGTGATCTATAGCATATCGATATTGCTCGAAAATAGCCCATTCGCATTGTTTCGCTTATGTGACCACTAAAATGGCCCTGCCCACCCCAAAGTCCCATACTTCCCAGCTCCTCAGCCTGCCTGGGATCCCTAGGTTGATTTCTCATTTCACGATCGGACCACAGGCACACCCCTAAATCGTGGCTACAGCATACTGATTTCATTTAAAATGGTCCGTTCATGTTGTTTCACCCGTTTGACCACCCAAATAACCCCTCCTACCCCAATGGCCCACACTCCAAATCTCCTCAGCCTGCCTTAAGCCCCAGGTAAATTTTTGGCTCATTTCACTCCTGGACCACGGACACACTTCTAGAATCATGGGCTATAGCACACCGATTTAACTAAAAAATAGCTTGTTCGTGTCGTTTCGCCCGTTTGACTATACAAATAGCCTCGTCCACCCTAAAGGCCCATACTACCTATATCCTCAATCTGTCTGGGAACCCCAGGTTGATTTTGGATCCATTTCACTCCCTGACCCCCTGGAACACCGTTGAAACAGTAGGCTATAGCACACCGATTTGACCTGAAAATGGCCCATTCGCACCGTTTCACTGATTTGACTACCCAAACAACCCCGCTACCCCAAAGTCCTACACTTCCCAGCTACTTAGCCTACCTAGGAGCCCAAGTCATTTTTTGACCCATTTTAGGCCCTTAACCCTGGGCACACCCCTGAAACTGTGGGCTATAACACATCAATTTGGACCGAAAATAGCCCGTTCGCGTTATTTTATCTGTTTGACTACCCAAACAACCCCTCCCATCCCAAAGGCCCACACTCGCCAACTCTTTAGCCTGTTTAGGAGCCTCAAGTCAATTTTTAACCCATTTCACACCCAAACCCCTGGTACAAACCCAAAATCGTGGGCTATAAACCATCGATTTGTCTTGAAAATGGTATATTTGCGCTGTTTTGCCCGTTTGATCACCCAAATGGCCCCGCCCACCTTGAAAGCCCACACTCTTCAGCTCCCTAGCCTGCATGAGAGCCCAGGTCAATTTTTAGCCTATTTCACAACTGAACTCCCGGGCACAGCCCCAAAATCCTGGGTTATAGCATAGTGATTTAGCTCAAAAATAGCTCGTTCGTGCCATTTCGCCCGTTTGACCACCCAAATATCCCCTCCCACCCAAAAGGCCCATAATCCCCACTTCTTCAGCCTTCTTGGGAGCCCCAGTTCAATTTTTAACCTATTTCATACTTGGACCCCGTGCATATCCCCAGAACTGTGCGCTATAGCACACCGATTTGGCCCAAAAATGTCTTATTCACGTTGTTTTACCCGTTTGACCAGCTAAATAGCCCCGCCGACCCCAACGACCCATCCTAGGCGCTCACCGGCCTTCTGGAATGTCCAGGTTGAATTTCATTCCACAATACGCTCGGACCCTGGGCCCACTCTCAAAACTACATGCTATAGCACACCGATTTGGCCCAAAAATAGCCCGCTCATGCCGTTTCGCTCGTTTGACCACCCAAATATCTTCACCCACCCGAAAGGCCCATGTTCCCCAGCCACTCAGCCTACTTGGGAGCCCCAGGTCGATTTTTAGCCTATTTCACGTCTGGACCCGGGCACTTCTCCGAAATCATGGGCTATAACATACCAATTTGGCCCAAAAATGGTCCGTTCGTGCTGTTTCACCCGTTTGACCACCCAAATGCTTCGCCCAGTTCAAAGACCCATACTCCCAGCTCTTTAGCCTATCTGGGAGCCCAAGGTCAATTTTTGACCTATTTCACGCCCAAAAATTGCCCGTTCGTGCTGTATTGCCCATTTGACCATCAAAATGGACTTGCTCACCCCACAGGTCTATAATCCCCAGCTCCTCAGCCTGCATGGGAGCCCCAGATCAATTTTTAGCCTATTTCACGCTCGGACCCCGGGTACACCGCCTAAATCGTGGGCTATAGCACACCATTTTAGCCCGAAAATAGCCCCTTTACACCGTGTAGCCCATTTGACTACCCAAAAGGCTCCGCCCACCCCAAAGGCCCATACTCCCCAAGCTTCCCAGCCTGTTTGGGAGCCATATGGTCAATTAAGCACATTTCATGCCCAGACCTTGGAACCGTGGGCTATAACACATTAATTTGGCCCGAAAATAGACCATTCGCACTATTTTGCCCGTTTGACCACCCAAAAGGTCTCGCCCACCCCAAAGGCCCACACTCTACAGCTCCTCAGCCTGCCTGAGAGCCCCAGGTCAATTTTTGACCCATTTCACGTTCGGACCTTGAGCACACCCCTGGAACTGTGGGCTATAGCACACCAATTTGGCCCAAATATGTCCCGTTCGTGCTGTTTTGCATGGTTGATTACTTAAACGACCTTGCCTACCCCAAAGGCCCACACTCCTTAGTGCTTTAGCCTGCTCTGGGAGCCCTAGGCCGGCTTTCGACATATTTCACGCCCAAACTTAGGGCACACCCCGGAAACCGTGGGCTATAACACATTGATTTAGCCCAAAAATGATCAGTTCTCATTGTTTTACCCGTTTGACCACCCAAGCGGCCCGCCCACCTAAAGGGCCCACACTCTACAGCTACTCAGCCTGCCTGGGATCCCCAGGTTAATTTTTGAACAATTTCACGATCGGACCTCGGGTGCACCCCCGAAACCGTCTGCTATAGCACACCAATTTGGCCCAAAAATGGCCTGTTCATGCTGTTTTGTCCGTTTAACCACCCAAATGACCCTGCCCATCCCAAAGGCCCACACTTCCCAATTTCTCAGCCTGCCTATGAGCCCCAAGTCGATTTTTGACCCATTTCACGCCCAAAACCCAGGCACACTCGTTTGCACTATTTTGCCCATTTGACTACCCAAATAGCCCCGCCTACCCTAAGGTCCCACATTACCTAGCTCCTCAGATTTTCTGGGAGCCCCGGGTTAATTTTTGGCCTATTTCATGCCTAAAACCTGGGCATAAGCCCAGAATCATGGGCTGGCTATGCACACCAATTTGGCCTAAAAATTGCTCATTCGTGCCGTTTAGCTCATTTTACTACCCAAACTGCCCCGCCCACCCTAAAGGCCCACACTTTCCAGCTCCTTAGCCTACCTGGGAGCCCCAGGTCAATTTTTGGTCCATTTCATGCCCGGACCTCGGGCACACCCCCAGAACCGTGGGCTATAGCACACTGATTCGGCCTAAAAATGGCCCATTCATGTCATTTTGCCAGTTTGACCACCGTAACGGCCCCGCCTACCTTAAAGGTCCACACTTCCCAACTCTTCACCTTGCTTGGGAGCCCCATTGATTTTTAGCCCATTACCAGCCCGGACCCTCGGCGCACCCTCAAAACCGTGGGCTGTAGCACATCGATTTTGCCCGAAAATGGCCCGTTTGCACTATTTCACCCATTTAACCTCCCAAACTGCCCCGCCCAACCTAAAGGCCTACACTCCCAACTCTTCAGCTTGCTTAAAAGCCCCAGGTCGATTTTTGACCCATTTCACACCCAAGCTCCCGCCAAACACCCAGAACCGTGGGCTATAACATATCAATTTAGTCCAAAAATAGCTCGTTCACGTTGTTTTTCCTGTTTGACCATCAAACGACCCCTCCCACCCCAAAGGCTCGTACTTCCTAGCTCCTCAGTCTGCCTGGGAACCCCAGGTTGATTTTTGGCCTATTTCACGCTCGAAACTTGGGCACACCCCTGGAATTGTGGGCAATAGCACACCGATTTGTCCCGAAAATGGCTCGTTTGCGCCTTTTCGCCCGTTTGACCACCGAAACAAAACTACCCACCCCATAGGCCTACACTTCCAGCTCCTTAGCCTTCCTGGGATCCCCCGATTGATTTTCGGTCCATTTCATACTTAGACCCAGGGCACCCTACCGAACCATAGGCTATAGGATATTGATTTGGCCCGAATATGACTCATTTGTGCTGTTTCACCGTTTGACCACCCAAATGGTCCTTCTACCCCAAAGGCCCATACTCTCCAGCTCCTCAGCCTGCCTGGAAGCCCCAGGTTGATTTTTGGCCTATTTCGTACTTGGGCCCCAGGCACACCCCCGGTACCATGGGCGCACACTGATTTAGCCCAAAAATGGTCCATTTGCGCCGTTTCCCCTGTTTGACCACTCAAACGACCCCGATTACCCCAAAGGCCCACACCCCCCAGCTCTTTAGCTAGCCTGCGAGCACAGGTCAATTTTCAGCCCATTTCATGCCTGGATCTCGGGCACACCCATGGAACTATGGGCTATAGTACATTGATTTGACTCAAAATTGGCCTGTTCGCGCTGTTTTGCCCGTTTGACCATTCAAACGACCCCGCCCACCCCAAAGGCCAACCCTCCCCAGGTCCTCAGCCAGTTTGGGAGCCCTAGGTTAATTTTCAGCCCATTTCACGCCCGGGACCCAGGCATACCCTCAAAACCGTAACACTGATTTGGCCCAAAAATTACTCGTTTGCATCGTTTCGCCCATTCGACCATCCAAACGGCCCCGCCCACCCCAAAGGCCCACATTATCCAGCTTTTCCGCCAACCTGGGAGCCCTAAGTTGATTTTTGGTCCATCATGCCCAAACCCCGGACACTCCTCCGAAACCGTGGGCAATAGCACATCGATTTGGCCCCAAAATGACCCATTCGTGTTGTTTCGCCCGTTTGACAACCAAAACGCCCACGCCCATCCTAATGGCCCACGCTCCCCAACTCATCAGCTTGCCCGGGAGCCTCTAGTCAATTTTTGGTCCATTTCACACTCGGACCCCGGGCACACCTCTGGAATCACGGGCTATAACAACAATCTTACTCTTATCCATATCAATGTTGACTCTAAAGAAATCATTTCAATGCTCATTAATGAAAACCTTTTGTATGATGCTATAATTGGAGAATGTAGGTCACTGTTGGCGGAACTGGACCATCCAGTTGTGGAACATAGCTACAGAAAATAAACCAGGGCGGTGGATGGACTACCCAAGGAAGGTGCAAAAACACAACGACTGGAAAATAGCACCATTCTGTAATTCCTCCTATGTGCGCAACTGAAGCAGTATGGGTGGACATATTAGGAACTAATTTTGTTAGACAAGTAAAAAGCTGTAATTTTTTGCCCCAGCAAAACTCCATTCCTTCTGTATTTTATAGTACTTTTTTATGTAGTTTTTAAATTACAATTTAAAAAATTAAATTAATATATTGTAAGTAGCTTTGAAACTTAGTTAAATTGATTTCCGAAGAACCAGAATAAAAATTTAAAAAAATGGAGGGAATAGAATTCAAAAATCTTGTTACATGTATTTTTAACTTAGTTGTCATGATTATTGGTGGGTAATAATATTCAAGGCAACAAATGTGGGTCGAGCACTCGGGTACTATCTACAAACGGATGGTAAGTAGTACTGCGTCTGTCCCATTTTATGTGCCGTCTTCTAAAAAGAATGTCATCTTTACTTATTGGTAACTATTTAATGACGACATCCCCATTTTATCCTTACTGGATCCAATTTAATAAAAAAAGACAACTCAAAAGTAAACTTTAAGAGGTTAATTTTGTAAACTTTACAAAGTCATCACTCATTTCTTAAACTCCATGTCCGATCAAAAGGCAACACATAATGGGAATGAGGGAGTATTTCATTTCATTTAACATAGGGCATAGCACGTTGAAGCGTGTAGGATAAAACCACTAATTTGGTTGCTATTAGGCACTAGCGAATAAATCCGTGCTTCAACCACAAAGGGTTTAAACAAGAGGTTGGGGGTTCGATTCTCACCTCTAGTGAATGAAAAAAACTCTGTGGTCAGTTCCCTATCGTTTAGTATGCTGACAGTAGGAACTAAGGATTATTCTCGCGACTGTCGGTTGTAGGGATACCTTAGGAAACAAAAAAAAAAAACCATGCTTCGCCAATTGTACAAGCACAAGAAATTGCCCCTGAAGATTTGTTTTCACTTGTGACTTGCGAGAGCAACCAAAGTCAATAAGTATGAGAAAATAAACTACTAAAATTATGTTCTATTACATATGTACTTGAAATTAAAGAAGACGGAGAATAAGTAGAACTTCAAAAATTTAATAAAAATGTAAAAGTCATATTATGTAATCTTAACAGATTACCACATTTTACATGACGCTTACTTTAGAATTCCGAAAAAATTATACTTGATGCATGGAGATAAATACCATAAAATTTCTCAACAAAATACATGAAATAATTCTGAAAAATATAGGACTAAAAATAAGATGCATGTGTACAAGAGATAAAAGATTGCTACTTCCCCCGTTTAAAAAATAGTGACCTACTTTCTCTTTTAGTCTGTTTAAAAAAGAATTATTCTTTTTGATAATACTTTTAATTTTAACTTTCTACGTGACATGTTTAGGACCACAAGATTAAAGGACATTTTGGTACATTTGACATAATTTTAATTTAGGACCACAAGATTAAATTACATTTTGATACATTTGACACAACTTTAATTTAAGACTTTGTGTCAAGTCAAAGTGGATCCCTCTTTAATAGCTCCGAATAAATTAAATACGTTCATTAAGCTACGAAGGCTTCTTATTCCACAACAATGAAAACACTTTTTCACTCTTTCATATGCTAGGAAATTTCACTTGGAAAAGAAAATGTTCCATACTAAGGGGTCGTTTGATAGAGTGTATAAGAACAATGCAAAATATAGTGTATTAGTAATACTTGCATTAGTAATATTTGTATTAGTCATGCATGCATTATTTCTTACACATTATTTGGTTTGATGTATAATAAATAATATATCTTACATAATTTATATAACGGAAAAGGGTCAGAAATACCCTTCAACTACTAGAAATGGCTCTAAAATATCCTCCATCTATCTTTGGGCTCTAAAATACCCTTCCATTCACCTATATGGCTCACAAATACCCTTCCAATCAACAGACATCTAATTTGGCTTTAATTTAACACATGACAGCTCGTGATTGGTTTGAAATTTAATTAAGTAAAATCGAATTATTTTTAAAACCCAACTTAATTCCCACTTAAACTACCCACCCATCTGCCCAACCCAATGATCCGACCCAAACATAACAACTAAAGGAAAACTAGATATTATCTTCTCAAAAAATCAATCCAATTTTAGGGTTTGTGCAAATATCATAGAGAACAGGTCGAGTCTGTTTTCCGGCGACCTTGATAGTGGCGGACTAGTGCCAAAACGTGCATCAAGCCTCCGCGAACCTAACCCAACAAAAATCCCCCAAAAATACTGCCTCAAACGTTAAAAATTTGCATTTGAACGCAGCGCCACCGTTTGCGATTTTCGACGGTGGCGGCGCCGCCGCAGCTCACCGTCAAATGGGGAAAACTCAACACCAAACGGGACGCCTCCTTCAGGCGACCAAACCCCAGCAAGAAGATCCAAAAAATACGGCATCAATCGACGCCAATTTGAGATCAAAAATTTTGCCGGCGTCGGCGATTTTCGGAGGCGGAGCTCCAAATCCAATAATTTCATCGCCAATCGAATCCAAATGAGGCCAGGAACACAAATTTCACAAAAGTCCCTTCGATTTCCTCACAGAACGTGTCCAATTTTGAAATTAGGATTTCAAAACCCCAATTTCATGACGGTGGCGCTCCGGCGACTGTAAATCAAAATTGGTCAGTAGATATGGTTCAAAATGTCTCAATAAATGTATCCCTTATGAATTTCAGGGCCAATTCATCACAGAACTCAATCAATTTGAATTCCGATGAATCAAAGTGTGTTAAAGCTGATGAAAATTCAATGATTCAGCTGAGGACCCTAAAGGTAACTCTTCTTTTATCTCCTAAAAACATTCTTGGTGCTGAAAAATCTGTAGTTGAACCCCAAAAATTGATGTACTTTAAATTGATATTTTGCTCTTTGTTCAGAGCTGAACCTTAGTTCACTTCATTGATCACTAGACGATTCTTTAAGTTGATGTACACAGTGCTAGTTTTTGTTTCTCGTTTGGTTTAGTTCTAGTTCTTTTCAATTTTAGTGATGAATTAGTGATATCAATAGCGTTTACTAATAACTAAGTTATTATCTGCAGTGAGTACTCGTCACTTGAACATAATGTTAATATAACTCTAGTCAATAAGTGGAAATCATTATTGTTAAAAAAATATATGATAAGATGTTAATTCAATGTTTACTGTATGGCACTTTGTTTAGAATCTGGTGGAGTAGAAGAAATTTAGAATTAATAGGTAATTGGCAGTTTGTTTACTGTTTGAACAATGTTGGAATTCTTGAGGCACCATGAAATAATTTATTGATTGCTTCCGTTTTTTTTTTTTGGCTAATATTTCTACATCTTATTGTATGTTTAAAGAAACAGAAAATTGATCTAGTTTGAGTTTGCAATGTAGTTCACACTTGTTCTTCAAATGCTCCTATTGTAGGTATTTGCGGCAGACACTACTTACTTGTATGGCCATAAATAGACAGATTACTAACTGGAACTCTGAGGTACAACGGCTATCTTCCCTAAGAAGCGCAAGAGCTGCGACTGTGATCCTGGGATTCATTTTTGCTGCTGTGGTATACCATGTTTGGATTGAAAGAAACAGTCGCAAATCAACCCAGGTGGCTAAAGATGCACTGTTAGATTCAAAAAGATCATTTTGCAATTACATATTATGGGGCAACAACATACCAAATGGAGGAGCATTCTAGAGAAACTCGATAATTTTCCCTATTAGTCGTTCTATAATTCCTGATGTAAAATGACTCGTGCCCTTCTTAGAAGGTGCTGAGTTCATTTAGTCTCCTTTGATTACAGTTTTTCTTCTTCAGTTATTTTTGTGGGAACTAACTCTAGATTCCAATGAGTTATCGTGTAAAATTCTATAATTAGTTAAATATGATTCAGTTTATAATTCAGTTTAACTGGAAAAAAATATGTGATCAACACAACATTTTAAACTCCATGCTATCGAAATGACTTCTCACTTATTAGGATTGAGGGAGTAATTAAAGCCCAGCCATTACATAGAACCTGAATTTTGATTTAACAGACCATGGTATCACTGGCAAACAATTATATAAGCAGACTCTCATTTTGCAGCAAAAAAATTGGCCAAGACAACTGAGGTTACCACCTAGCACAAGTGCACCAAAAATCACCTTAAGAAAATGAAGAACTAAATAATTAGAGACACACTATACAACAAAACGAAAAAAAAACTCATATCACATGTAGGAAGAAAAACAGAGGTAACGACATGGACTGAAGAACAAGCTTTCTAATTTTTTCACGTGCAATTTTTACAACCCACGAACAAGGATATTGAAAAAAAGAACTCACTGCAGACCTCATTTGTGGATTTCACTAGGTATGTTGTTGATGTTTAGCAACAGGACACCAGTCAACTTTGAGAATGACAGACAAAAAGACAACTTTCAGCAATATATCAGAAACAACATCCACATATCAACTGAATATACGTATAAGTTTGCAGTAAAATAACATCACATCTTAAACAACTTGTTCCTTAATACAACTACTAAAAAGTCTAATTAGCATCAAAAAGGTAATAAAATATGAAGTATAGCTGATTCATTTTTTCATCCTTGAACTCAAAATAACTTCTCCCCTATTTTTTCCATCCCTCATTGTCTTCAGTTTTTTTATTCTTTTTTCCTTTTCAACATTCAACTGATTTGAAGTCATGATTGGGTTGCCTTTGTAAGACAACTTTTTTGGTGAATACAAAATTTTTTTAGGTATACTCACACCATTTTCATCTCCCTTGAAGCCAATTTTCCTTGTACCAGTTGGTCGATGCAGAACCTTTTTAGCTTCAAGCCTAGTCTAAGCTTCGGAGATTCTCTTAGGTTGCATAGTTGGCTTCTCATCCTCTTCAGATTCATCTCCATCTTTATCAACAACTGCAACACTTAAAGGCGCAACATGTAACTCAGGTTCAACAGATTTGGTCTATTGACTTGAAGAAGCAACACATCCAGGAGTAGGCATGAAGACACCAGATTCTTGGCTATCTCGGGGTGCTAACACTAGTACATCTTCAACTGGTTCTTTTGATTTGTTAAGCTACAAAAATTGACAAAGTAGTTAAATAATTGATTAAGTAATGCTAATATTAACCAAGTACAGAAAAATTACTTACCAAAGGACATTTCCTTTGATTATGGCCTGGTGCACCACAATGACCACATGTCATTTTCAGTGCTTTTCTTGAAACTGACCATACCCCCTCCCTCTTTCTAGATTCGGCCTTTTTCCTTGTCCTCTTAACCTGTGGTCTACTAATCATTTTTTGTATTTCAGGTGGCTCCATAGCATGAGTAGCATCAACTTTCCAGAATTTAGAACCTCTAACAGGTTGTATTTTATGCATGTATACCAATATGCAAGCTTTTTTTGAATACCACCAATTCACATGATCTTCTGGTTCTTGTTTGTCATGAATGTAAGCTTTAATGGCATAAGGACATGGTATGCCTGTCAAGTCCCATGTCCTACACGTGCACTTCTTCCTACCAAGATGTACCACATGCGTATCTTCGCCCTCAATCACCTCATACCCCTGGTCTCCATTAGATTTTACTTCACAACAATGTGCAATCATATTATAATCAGTATACAACTCCATGGCATATGAACTGAACTTTCTTTTTCAATTTCGCCCCTCCTCTTCAAGTTCTTTCAACCTTACCATGACCTATTTATACAAATAGTGAGACAATAGGCTTAACTGAAAAATAGTAAGACAACAAACTTAATTGATAAAGTCTTGCTAAATTAAAAATAGTGAAAAAAAATTCTGAAAAAAAGTGAAAAACTCAGAAATTCAAATAATGAAAAAAATAAAGAGTGGATTACCTTGGTTCTAATTTCTTCCAACATCTTGATTATAGGTTTTCCTCTTGCGTTTAGAATTCATTTGTTGAATGATTCTGTAAAGTTATTTTCACATGCAAAATTCTTGCAGACTGTGTCAAAATAAGCCCTACACCAATGTTGTACAGAATACCACACCAAATCCTTGATAGCTTGTTCAGACAAAGCTCCCATGTCCTTTAATTGATCATGAAATTCTTCTTCATATGTGCTCCAAGCAGACCACCACAGTAATTTCTTCATTTGTACACTTCTCCAAATCTTGCTCCAGTTTGCTTCTATGTGTCTTACACACTATCTATGATGTGCTTTGGGATAGACTTGACTAATAACATTCAACAACCCTTATAACAATAAACATGAAAATAATTAATGTACTGGTTGCATAAAAATTCAACAGAAAAGCATAAATAAAAGTGTCAAGCAATTACCTTCTGCATATCAGACATAAATGTCAATCCTTCACCATCGGCTAAATCTAATGAACTAGCAACTCAACAAACCATTTCCAGGTTCTACTTGTCTCTTTGTCCACCACTGCCCAAGCAAGGGGATAAAAGTGTTTCATTGAATCTTGGCCGAGTGCAACTAATAAAATTCCCTTGAATTTTTCTTTTAAAAATGTTCCATCTAGCCCTATAAAAGGCCTCAAACCTGCTTTCCAACCATTTTTCAAAGTTTGAAAGCACACATACATTCTTAAGAAACTTCTTTTCCCCTGATTCAAAGCCTCTTTAGATATGTTTATGATCACATCCGTACCAGGATTGCTCTCCCTCAATTCTTGGGCATAAGCCTCCAACTTATTAAATTCATCAATGTAGCTACCCTTCAATTTCTCTAATATAAGCCTCTTAACCCTTTTCATTGTAGAATAACTAACATTCAGTTTAAACATATCATTCAAATATTTTTTTCATGTCTGCCACCTTGTACTTTGGATTATTCTGAATCTTCTTCTTCAAGTAGTGTGCTAAAGCTTCTTGGGTAGCTCTTCTATTCTGAAAAGCTGACAAACAAGAGTGATTTGTATTCAAAGTCTTAATTTTGAATCCCTGGCTTTTCTTATCTTCAGATATCAAACACTCAAAGGGACATCCAACATCATACACATATCTCAATCTGGTAGTGTCACTTTTATCAACTTGAAGGCCTTTCTTATTAGCAATAGAGTAAAAATTCACAACTCTCTTAGCTTCTTTAAGATTTTTAAAGCACATACCTTTTTCCAACTCTAAGAACATGTCCAGCTGGTCATTGACTTCTCTATGCTTTTCCTTTCTAAAAAATTCCAACTCTTCACTATCATAATCACCAAGAACGGGCTCATTATTATCCTCTTCCTCTAATTCAGCATCAGTTCCTATTCCTACCTCCTCTTCATTCAAACTAGGTTGATTAACAAGAAAGATGTTTGAAGCTACAACACTAACTTCACCCTCATCTGCATCAAATAGTTGAAGCACCCTCATCTACAGAAAATAGAAAATTCATAACATTTCTTTCTAATGCACAAAATTGAGACAACAGTTGCACAAGAATCTGAAATAAATAAAAAACCTTTAAAATAATACAACAAATGGATACCAAATCATAAAAAACTAACATCTCAATTCCATGTTTAGCTTAATCGAGACACGACGACTTCATAAAAAGTCTTAAAATCAGAATATAAAAAGTATAACAATAAAGACAAAATCGTAGAATTTCACCATCACCAAAATTATAAAAACCTTAACTTGATAGTACAATGAAATCCAAAACTAATTAGTTGTATAAACAAACATAAAAAACAACAAAAACTTATAAAATGTTTCATTGGTATTTGTTAGAATTATGTGCTCTAATTACATTATTAATGATAGTAACGTAATTTGTGTTAGCCACTTCACCTTTCTATCTGAAGGAAGAATTTCCATGGGAGAGATGAATGGCGGCAGCGGTATTTTGATGCTGAGAAAGAAGATGGAGGAATGGGGTTTAGATCCATATTGTAGCCAAATGTTCAACAAGGATGAGCCTTATGATTGGCGTCCTCGTTACTATCTTGGAGACGACTATCTGAAGGAATCACTACGTGAGTTTCTTGATGAGGTCGAGGAATACAAAAGGTAAAAAGGGTATTTTATCGAACGAACTAATTCATAAGACTGATTGAGTTGAAATTATTTGGGGATCGAATTTGAATTTTGCATATGGTGGAGGAGTCAATTGGTCTGTGTTGTTCGTTTCTCTTCTATCTTATGTAGCTTTTGCATAGCGTTTTGGTTGCTTGGTTTCTTTGAATCGTCCTAATGTAACGCCCATGCTATTTTCATTATTCTCGCGGACATATAAATTGTACTTTACTTTCTTTATTTATCCTTTTTAGATGTTATCATCAAACCGGGGGCCTATCAGAAACAGCCTCTCCACCTCGTTAGAGGTAGTCGTATGGACTGCTTACACTCTACCCTCCCCAGACCCCACTATGTGGGAATATACTGGGTTTGTTGTTGTTGTTGTTGTTGTAGATGTTATCATCAAACTACTCTTGAAATTTAATGAAGTCTCTAAGAAACAACAATTCACTTAGTTTGGACTCAAAAATTCATTTATTTTGGACTAGAGCGAGTGAGTACTATCAATATAACATGAGCTGTATGGTCTTGTCTTGTTGCCAAAATGCAGCTTTGACTTCTCAATTGGGACAGATTTAGTTGGTGGGGTGAAGCTTTGCAGCTACTCCAAGTTGCAACAGATAACGGATTTCAGATATGAGAGCTTGATAGGGAAGACTCTTTCGGGAAGATTCGTTCCATGGAACGATTGGTCAAGGATCTGAACAACGAACAGTAATTGTCAAGACATGGGATTTTCACCTTCCTTTCAAAGCAGGATACTATGACCTTGCATATGATTTTTGTGTATGTTTGATTACTGGATAGATATGCCCGAATTTGATTTCTTTTCTTTTCTTTCGTGCTGAATCATGTCGAGGATGCTTTTGTAGGACCAGATTGAGTTCTTCACGAACGAAAATGCAAATATGCATCCAAAATTGGCCAAGTTGTGTACGTTCTGTTGCGACACAAGGCTTGCAGCTGTCTGTGATGTAGAGTTTGATGACAATATTACCAGATTGTTGTCTGATGTGATTCTGGAAGGTATTTTAGTCAGCTCAAGTATTACGTTGAAGGACCAACTTACCACTCTTCTTTTAACACACTCTTTATTGTTTTACTTGTTCGGTAGATTTCTTTGGGTGGGACGACAGGATAAAAGTGGCAATTCAACTTTCACAACTCTTAGCTTGGTTTTGCATGAAAAGGGTATTATAATGGGCAGTATTACTGCATCATGCATTCTGATAGAAGATAAGGTTGAGTTTGAGCCCTTGGTCGTCTTCTGAACTTTCCGTTTCTCTTAAAAATATATACATATAATTCAACATTTTTAACGAGTTATTGTATTGGTTTGGTTGCAGGAAATGGATATAAAAGTATTTGACTTTGGTTCCGTCTCTGATCATATGCATAAGGGTGTTAAAGTTCCTGGCAAGTATCATAGTGGCTGGGAAGCTCCAGAAAGAGGTATGTTTGCTCATGCTTCATCATCTTTGATGTTTTCATGCGTACTATAGGTCAAAGATCTTTCCTATATTTGTCTGTGTAATGCATGATATGCAATGCCTTGTCTGCCGTGTAGTTTGAGGTCTAGGTTTGTCTGGCTCCGAAAGTGAACTGCCTGAACTACTTAGCTTATTATTGTGCAGGTTAGGTCTAGTTGTTAAAACCGCTGTCCAAAACATAAGCAAGAAAATATATTCTTACTTGGAGTCATGGAGTAGCCATTGTCTAATGTCCTTAAGATCTGATTTCGTATTCGCTACTTTTGGAGGATTAGACACAGACACGCACAGACCAATCAACATAGTTCTTCTTTGGTGATTTCTATTATATTGAAGCCTCCATCATTTCATCCCTAGCATCTGTGTCTCTCTTACAAGTTACCAATTGATGTTGGTTGTAGTCAGTGGTGGATCTAGGATTTTGGGGTCGTGGATGCTCGGGAGGTTCGACCACGCATATTATTGTCCAAAGCTTTAAGGTTCTGCTTGGAAATTAAAGCACCCAGCAATCTTATTAGTTTACTTGGTTCTTTTCTAAATCTTATACCAACTTTTATGCATTTTTCATTTTTCAACTTTTATACCAACTTAGTCTGCCTCGAATTTAACAGTTGGTGGAGCGCCAAAAAGATGGTCATAGGTCTGCCCCTGGTTGTAGTTTGTTACTAAGTTGCTCGGATTCTCTAAAAATGTTGCCGCGCTCGCGTCGGATCCTCCAAAAATGCACTACTTTTGAAGGATCCAACACGCACCCAATGACATTTTTGAAGAGTCCGAGCAATGTAGGTTTGTTATATCCGAATAAGTACGAAGTTCTGTGAAAACATTTTTTCTTTCTGTATTTACTGCCGATATCTTGTGATGCCTTGTTCCTGTGTATATACTGTGCAATGTGCATTAATCCTCAGTTGACTCTGCCAATATCAAGAAAGTGAAGGGTGGTAAGTTGAACACACACTGTCGAAAAATTATATTGTATATGTAAAAAATTATACGAAGTATATAAGTCACAAATTACTTTTAGTACGTACATAATAATTCTTGAACACCCTTGGCAAAATTTCTGACTTGGTCATTGCCAGTAACCCCATATTGTTATGCTTCTGTCTGAAACAGTGAAGCGGTCATGAAAAGAAGCCTGTATTAAGAATTTTGACTTGAGAGTAAATTTGATCGTATTTGATGTTAGTAATATGCACATATATTCTTTTACATACGTTAATCTTGTTTTCTGTAGTAAAAGCAGTTTTATGTTATTTTTTTTCTGTATAAATACAGGTAATATGACGGCGAAATCTGATGTTTTTGTATTTGGTCTGTTACTGGTGGAGCTGATAACCAAAAAGGAGGTTGATGATTTATTTTTATTTCCAAGCCAACGCGACATAAAGAATATAGTGGATGAAAGCTTCAAAGAAGTTGATGCTGAAACTGCATCTAAGATCACAAGCATGACATACAGATGCACTGAAATGGAAGCAAATGATAGGCCAACTATGAAGGAAGTATTAAACGTTCTGGAAGCAGCAGCGAAGATGGGAGCAAAGGGGGAGAAGCGAAGAAGAAGTGGAAGCAGCAGCAGCGAAGATGGGAGCAAAGGGGGAGAAGCGAAAAAGAAGTTGGAAGCAGCAAAAACGAATGAAGCAATAGAAGCAGCTACTGCAAATGAAGAAGGAAGTAGAAGCAGCTAGACCCATCTTGGCTTAGCTGCTTTACCTTATTATCGGACAGATAATAAATCTGTCGAATTAATAATCGATCTGTCTATATATCTCTCGTACGGACAGATAATAAATCATCTCCCTAAATAAAAGTTACTTTTGATCCATTTAATTAAAAAAATATACTTAAAAGGTCTACTCTACTACTCTTTCTTTGTCCAAAAGAGTTAGACAAAATTTTACCCCCCAAAAAAGGGGAAAACAAACCAAACCAAACCCTAGCGTCCGTTTTTGTTTAGCTTTACAAGCAAGCCGTTGAGTAAGTTTTTCCTAAGTTTTGTTCCATCTCCCTTTACTAAAATGTAGTATTATTTCATTTTTGGTTGTTAAGCACTCTTTTGTGGTGTTTTCTTCTGTTAGTTAGCTTTACAAGGGTGTTGAGTACTAAAAGCTATGAGGTTTTTAGATATTTAAAATATTTTAGCTAAAAGTAGAAAGGTAAAAGAAAAAAAGTAGAATGCTTTTTGTTTCTTGTTCATAGATTTAGGGGATTTTAAAGGTGAACTGCCTCACATTCCATGTAATGGTTTTTTCTTAAGATGCAAAAGAAGATAAAAATGGAAAATATCTTTATTTAGAGATGCATATACTTTCCACCTGAGCCGGGGTCTATTAGAAACAACCTTTCTACTTCTTCGGAGGTAGTGGTATGGACTGCATACATTTTACCCTCCCCAGACCTTACTTTGTAGGAATACACGTTCTGAAAACGTTTTCTCTGTATTTACTGAAGATATCTTGTGATGCCTTGTTCCTGTATATACTGTGCAATGTGCAGTAATCCTCAGTTGACTATGCCAATATCCAGAAAGTGAAGGATGGTAAGTTGAACACTCTCTGTCGAAAAATTATATTGTATATGTAAAAAATTATACGAAGTATATAAGTGACAAATTGCTTTTAGTTACGTACATAATAATTCTTGAACACCCTTAGCGAAATTTCTGACTTTGTTATTTGCCAGTAACCTCATAGTGTTATGATTCTGGCTGAAACAGAGAAACGCTAATGAAAATAAGCCTGCATTAAGAATTTTGACTTGAGTAAATTTCATCGTATTTGTTGTTAGTAATATATGCATATTCTTTTACATACGTTAATCTTGTTTTCTGTAGTAAAAGCAGTTTTATGTTATTTTTTCTGTATAAATACAGGGTAATATGACGGCGAAATCTCATGTTTTTGTATTTGGTCTGTTACTGGTGGAGCTGATAACCAAAATGGAGTTTGATGATTCATTTTCCCCACATGTGGTTGAAGAAAGCTTCAAAGAAGTTGATCCTGAAACTGCATCTAGTATAACAAGCATGACATCCAGATGCATCGAAACGAAAGCAAATGATTGTCCAACTACGAAGGAAGTATTAAATGTTCTGGAAGCAGCAGCAGCAGCGAAGATGGGAGCAATGGGGGAGAGGCGATCTTTTTATTGAGCAACGGGCAGGTACAATCAATCGTCTATTTCTTCCCTGTAGGTAGGCAACTTTGGAACTTGTTTATTAGCTTTAGGGGCATTAGGTGGACCATGCCTGAATACAAAAGAATTGTGTAAGCATGTACCTTTCCTTGTTGATTCCAGATCTCCGTCGGGTAGCCACTTAGTTACTAGAAACTTCCTCTTCCTGTTTGAGACTAATCCTTTGCCCCGGCCTACTAATTCAATCACATTTTTGTATGGAAATGATGGCAAAACATCTATTTCACGCTACAAGTATATTTGCGGTTGGATTGATATAAAACAACTGAATTGTATTAAAAAAAATTAGTTATTACCGTAGTTGGCTTATTCCAGCATGGTTCTATAGACAATTTGAAGGCATATTCTCCTGGCTGCCGTCCCCATTCATTTTCTGGTGATGGTTGGACTTTGTAAACTTTGCCATATTCTCCAGAAGTTTGAGGTTCTTTTGAATGAAGTTCATCTAAGATTTGGATGCTCATGTAGTACAATAATAAACTCTGTGACTGAACAAGCATGTAAAATAGTTATTATAATGACTTTACAGTCTAAACTTGCTTGTATAAATTTAGGTTGTCATTCTAGTTTGGCGTTCTTTCCCACAATATGCATGTAAAACAAAAAAGTATTCCTATTAAATATTTTTTTTTGTGTGGTTTTTGAAAGCGGAATAAATTACCTCTGTTAAATATTCTTTTCGAATCGAAAAACTAGATGCTCCTGCAAATATAGGATTGCTAAGAATTACGGTACGTACCAATTAACTCCTTGTAGGAACATGAATGCATGATGTTTGCATGAGTCCATAATTGGATATATTTTTGAATTTGACACAGATATTACGGATATACAAAAGAGGTGAGTCCGGTTTGCTCACGAAAAGAATTGTATCAACAATTAACTGCAAGACGAAGAAATGTGTGTATATATCTATATGTAGACGCACATGTATGATGGCCTAACTCATAAGGAGTGGTGTACTAGTAGCACTTTTGGCGTCCAAAATGGACAATTTTGACATGCACTCGGACCTGGTAAAAAGGAGGAAAAAGAAAGTCAACTATAAAAAGAAAAGGAGAGGTTACACTTTAACCTTCAACAAAAACGTAGAAGTTGACTTACGCATTACTTTCAACGATGTTTTTCCTCCTACAAAAATCATGACGAGCAGAGAAATGAACATTGTAAATAGGAAACAAAAGACTAAGTTGAAAAGGAAGAAATTATGGAGTAATAGTTAGTTAACTAACAGATCATCTATAAAATAAGGCTGATCTCCCAGCTCGCTGCACAAGGTCAAGCAAGTATTGTCTAAATTTGCCAATAACTGTAAAAGAAAATAGTCTATTTACAAATTCTTTTTGAAGAATATATGTTGAAGAATGACTGAAAAGCAGTTCCTTTCCGTCATTATTCAGCATATATTCTTCAAAATGAATTTGTAAATATACTATTTTTCTTCTACAGTTGACTGATTTTGACAATACTTGCACCTTATAGATGATCTATTAGTTAACTAACTATTACTCTATAATTTTTTCCTTTTTGCAACTTATAGTCTTTTGTTTCCTATTTCCAATATTCGTTTCTCTACTAGTCATGATCTTTGTAGGAGGAAAAACATTGTTAAAAGTAATGCGTAAGTCAACTTCTACGTAACTGTAACCTCTCCTTTTTTTTGTAGTTGATTTTTTTTTTTTGCTCTTTTTTATCAGCTCCGAGCGCATGTCGAAATTGTCCATTTTGGATGCTAAAAGTGCTACTACTACACTGTTCCTTATGAGTATGGCCACCATACATGTGTCTCTCTCTCTCTCTCTCTCTATATATATATATATACATTTCTTCGTCTTACAGCTAATTGTTAATACAATTTTTTTCTTGAGCAAACAGGGCCCACCTCTTTTGTATATCGGTGATATCTGTATCACATTCAAAAAAATATATCCAATTATGGACTCATGCATTCCTGTTCCGAGTTAATCGGTAAGTATTGTAATTCTTAGCAATCCTGTTTGTAGGAGCATCTAGTTTTCCAGTTTCAAAAGGATATTTAATATAGAGGTAATTTACCCCGCTTTCAGAAACCACACATAAAAAATTATTTGACAGGAATACCTTTTTATTTTACATGCATATTGCGGGAAAGAAGCCAAACTAGAATGACAACCTAAATTTATTCAAGCAAGTCCTTTTGAGACTGAAGTCATTATAATAACTATTTTACACGTTTATTCAGTCGCAGAGTTTAGTACTGCACTACATGAGTATCCAAATCTCTTAGATGAACGTCATTCAAAAGAACCTCAAGCTTCTGGAGGATATTGAAAAGTTTACAAAGTCCAACCATCACCACAAAATGAATGGAGATTGCAGTCAGGAGAATATGCCTTCAAATTGTCTATAGAACCACACTGGAATAAGCTAACTACAGTAATAACTATTTTTTTTTCTATACAATTCAGTTGTTTTTATATTAATCTAACCACAAACATACTTGCACAGTGAAATGGATGCTTTGCAATCATTTTCATACAAAAATGTGATTGAATTAGTAGGCTGGGGCAAAGGATTAGTCTCAAACAGGAAGAGGAAGTTTCTAGTCACTAAGTGGCTACCCGACGGAGATGTGAAATAATGAAGGAAAGGTACATGGTTACATAATTCTTTTGTATTCAGGCATGGTCCACGTTATGCCCCTAAATTTCTATATTCTGAATTCTTAAATTTCTAATGTCTAGCCCACCTTGTCTCTTTAACAAAATTAGTGTCTTTTTATTGACTAAATGGAATCATTATTCTCCATTTCATAAAAAAATTCCTCCTAAGAGCAGAATTCTTTCTTCTACTATAGCTTGGAGAAGAAAAACTAACATACAATATGTTGCAAAGGAACACTTTTTTAATTGTCTTACACAATTTTATCTCTTTTATACAGATCTGAACTGAGAACAGATCAAAAGGTTTTAAGAGGCATCGCATATGCCGTTTACGTGGTTCAGAGATTGTATCAACTTGTATTTGCGCTCTTCTGTAAGATTTCTCAAACAAAAACCATATATACTCCTACCTCAAGATGTTCTTATTTTATAGCTTGAAGATTTTCCACGACTCTTAATTAAACATCAATTATATGTTTTTTTATGTGTTGATAACCAATTTGACGTGTACTTTTGCCAGAGGTAAGTTATGCACACGACATTTGCTTATGGGACAGCTCTACTGCATCTGCTTAAAAAATGCTTAAAGGAGAAGTTACTGAAAACAAAGAAAGAAGTAGCAGGCTGGAGGGTGTTGAAAGATTAACCAAATATCAAGAAGAATGTAGAACTAAGTTACTGAAAACAAAGAAGGAGCAGACTGGAGGTTGTTGAAAGATTAACCAAATATCAAGAAGAATGTAGAATTAAGTTACTGAAAACAAGGAAGGAGGTAGCAGCCTGGAGGTTGTTGAAAGATTAACCAAATATCATATCAAGAAGAATGTAGAACTCTGACTAATGTCGACAAACAAGGTAAAAAATTGTTCAAATGAAGAACTGCAGCAGCTTGATAAGCAAACAGAATCTCTGGAGATATTGAAATTACTGCGTATCTGTGAACCACAGGCGTCTCAATAAAATTAGTGGTCTAAACCCTTTTAACAGGAGCTCTTACATATATAAACAAACATAAAAAAAAATACACTCTAATAATGTCTTATTTGTTCGTAGTTGTTTCGATGTAGTATTTTTAAAAGACACCTAAGTTTTAACTTCACATATTAATATGATTATTAATAATAAAAGTAAGAATTAATTCTTGTTAATAAGATGTTAGCCATTTGTTTGCAATGCAGTAACTTGGATGTTGTTAAAATTTTATTTATTAATATAAAGTTTTAGTTGTTTAGTTCAAAATTTTAAAATATTTCTTGTAAAAATGAGTAACTTTTTCTCTTTCTTCTTCTTATTATTTTTTAGATATTTTTTTAAAATGTATTTCACAATTTTGATTATTATTTCAAGTGAAATTGAAATTATAGTATTTACTATTAAAAATTTTGAGGCCTGAAACGAAAACTTTACTAGTTTTATCAACCTAGTCGTGCCTTAGACTCGGACATCATGAGTTTATGAAAAAAATTGACAATGGACTAAAGTGAGAACCAATGGCTAAGATAAAAAATCCTGTTTTCTCATTTTTAGTTTGGCCAAAAGATATAGCTTTTTAAAAAAATGACCATTATTTTTGCTTCCATGCTAACAATAATAACAAGTCTTTTATTTCCCGACTCAAATTCAAATTTAATCAAATCTCAATATATTGATATACCAAACCCTAAAAGGAAAAAACATTACATAAGAAACACATTAACCATGGTGAAATCAAAGCTACAAAGAATAGCTCATGAAAATACAAAGTAATCATCACTCCAACAACTAAAAAAAGTGTATCAATTATATAATACGTGTCTTTATAGAATGGTTACACATGGTTCTAAATAGAGGCGGAGTGGAGTTAGGATTTCAACTGAGGGGGTTCAATATTCAAAGAAAACTCAATCGAAGGGGATTCAACACTTACTATAAACATATAAAAAATAATTTTAATCATGTATAAATAGTATATTTTTCCGTCGAAGGAATTCGGCCGAACCCTAAAAGAGGTTAGCTCCGGCTCTAAAGAAAGACGTGAGGACATAAATTGAATTATAGGAAAAAGTTAAGGTAAAAAGATATCACTCCAACAACTTATTAATCATATCATAAATAGCCAATAATACTTGTCGATTATTTAAAAGAATAGACTTTCATATTTATTTAATTAAAAAAATTAATAAATAATTTATTATTTTTTATTAATTATATTTTTGATATTAAATACCTTTCAACACTCAACATATCTTCTAAGACATTAAAATTTATTATATCCAAGAGTGACATAGTAAAATTACTTTTATAATTTATTATTTTTTAATATATATATGTGTCAAATTAATAGTGGTGAAATATTATAAAAGTGGACAAAATGTTATTCCAGGGAAGGAATACATACAATAAATCATGAAAATATTAAAAATAGTAGTCTTTTTCATACTACTTTTTTTTTCCAACAATACTTATTGATTGTATTAAAAATATTAAAAAGAAATATTCATGTTTATTTAATTTAAAAAATCAATGAATAATTACTTATTTTTTGTCCATTATACTTTTGATATTAAATACTTTCATCATATATATTTTTAAGATATTAAATTTACTATGTTCAAAAAATAATATAGCAAAATTACTCCAATAATTTCTTGTTTTCTAATATTTATTGCAAGTGGATAATGAATTAAATATTGTTGAACTAAGGAAGTACATTGAATAAATCATGAAAAATACCAAAATGATTATGATTCCAACAACTTGAAACCAACATTAAACATAAAACCCACCCAACAATAACAAAATCTTCAATAACAAGAAAATTAAACCATTACTAGGATATTCCTAGTCTACTTTCAATAACACCAACAAAAACATAGAAAATATTATTCAAGGTGCATGAGAACTGATTCAGACATTAATAATAATCAACCCTATTGTAGTTTTTGGACTTGTTAGGATATTTTCATAAATATTAGTTTTCTTGCACTTGACACTAGTTTTATAATCAGTAGTAACACCCATGGACAGAGCCACCTATATCAAAGGGTGGTTAGGTGCATACCTTTTATCGAAAAATTATTTTGTGTATATAGGCTAAATGTTAGCTATTATGAGTATGTATTTAGTTTTACACACTCTTAACGCAACCGAGAAAAAAATTTACACATTCTTCGTCAAATTTCTGGCTCCACCACTGGTAACACCATGAGCCTTGTGAGTCACTTTGTATGTAGTTTTGGTGATTTTGTTTGGTTTTTGGCTTGCTATATATAAGGGGTAACAAAAGGATATTGACCATTTAATTCTAAGGTTCTTTGATGTGCATATACTTAGGATTGTTAATAGAACTTTATTGAAAGAAAGAAAGGCTAAGGTTTACAATATAATCTGAAAAGCATAAAAACTAACTAAAACAAAAGTAGGCTATATATATACATAGCCAATAACCTAAAGGTCCATAAACTAAAGGCCCAATAACATATGGGCTAACATCCCCCCTCAAACTCACAATGCAACAGCAATAAGCATTGAGAGTTTGTCACACAAAAAACGAAATCGAGACGCCGACTGAGCCTTCGTAAAAAGGTCAGCAATCTGCAAAGACGATGGAACAAAAGGAAGCGATATGGTCCCGAGCTGTAAATGATGACGGGTGAAGTGACAATCAATCTCAATGTGCTTCATACGCTCATGGAAGACAGAATTCTTTGCAATTTGTACCGCACTTTTGTTATCACAATGCAGGGGAGTAGGCATAGAAATGTGAACCCCCATATCTGCAAGAAGCCAACGTAACCAAATAATCTCACATGTAGTCACAGCCATAGCACGATACTCAGCCTCCGTGGAAGATCTAGAGACAACATCTTGTTTCTTGCTCTTCCACGAGATTAAAGAGTCTCCAAGAAACACACAAAAACCAGTGGTGGATTTACGATCATTGCGATCTCCATCCCAATCAGCATCACTATAGGCTCGCAACTCGAGAGATGACGTCGAGGGAAACAAGAGATTCTGAAACTGAGTGCCACGAAGATACCTTAGAATACGAAGTACAGCTCCCCAGTGAACAGAAGTAGGAGCAGTAACAAACTGGCTAACAACATGAACTGCATGTGCTATATCTGGACGAGTAACCGTAAGATAAACCAAACTACCCACAATAGTCCGATAAAGACTCGGATCTGATAATGGAACACCATCACTAGGAGAGTAACGTGCATTGGTTTCAAGGGGAGTATCTACAGTCCTGTTGTCAGAAAGACGCGCCCGTGTAAACAAGTCAGATATATACTTAGTCTGAGAAAGAAGATACCCTTTCTTAGACTGAGCCACCTCAATACCCAGAAAATAACGCAGCAAGCCCAAGTCCTTCATTGCAAATCGATGAGCCAAATCATGCTTCAATAACTCAATACCACTATGATCATCACCAGTAATAATCATATCATCTACATATAAGGACAATAGAATTCGCCCTGCACTTGTACATCTAACAAACAATGCTGAATCATGGTTACTCGGGACAAATCCAAGGGAAGTAATAACAGTGGAGAATTTCTCAAACCAAGCACGAGGGGCTTGTTTGAGACCGTATAAAGCTTTTCGAAGCCGACAAACTTCACCTGGCTGGTGGTCAATACCTGGGGGAGGAGTCATATAAACTTCCTCGTGGAGATCACCATTCAGAAAAGCATTCTTGACATCCATCTGAAATATCTTCCACTGTCGAACGGATGCAACAGCAATCATAGTGCGAACAGTCGTCATCTTTGCTACGGGGGAAAAAGTCTCCTCATAATCCATACCATATTGTTGTGAGTACCCTTTTGCCACAAGTCTTGCCTTGTATCGCTCAACAGACCCATCAGATTTTGTTTTTATCTTATACACCCATCGACAACCAATCGCATGCTTACCAGGTGGGAGAGTAACCAAATCCCATGTATGTGTATGATGAAGAGCAGCAAGTTCCTCAGCCATAGCATTCTGCCAAAGAGGATCAGACACAGCCTCTCTATACGACTCAGGTTCAGACAAATGATGTATGTTTGCAATAAAGGAAGCAAATGAGGCTGAATATGTAGAATAGGAAAAATCTGGCAGTTTGGTGGACTTACAAGGTCGAGTAGACCTCCTCAGAGGTGGTGGGTCTCCAGTCTCAACAGTCGAAGGAGCAGACTCAGGCACAGGCGAGGCTGAAGCACTATCAGGTAGCACACCAGAAGGCATGGATGGATCCGGAACTGGAACCTCTATGTCAATCCCAAAGGGATCAATAAGCCGAATATCTGACTTTGTCACATCATGGGTTTTAGCTGGAATGGAATAAAAAGGAATATGTTCCAAAAAAGTGACATGTCGTGAAACATAATTTCTGACTTACAGGATCATAGCAACGATATCCTTTTTGTCCAATACCATACCCCAAAAACACACATATAGCTGATTTTGACCCTAACTTATTTCGTTCAACATGAGGACGAAGAACAAAGCAAGTACATCCAAAAACTCGTAATGCAGAATAATTCGGCGGGTGACCATATAGTTTCTCAAACGGAGACATCCCTGAAGTCAATGCAGTAGGAATACGATTAATCACATATACAGCAGTTAGGACTGCTTCTCCCCAAAAAATACTAGGAACCTCTGCAGAAAAAAGTAAAGAGCGTGTTGTCTCAACAATATGACGATGTTTTCTTTCTGCCAGACCGTTCTGCTCAGGAGTGTCGGTACACGATGACTGGTGTATGGTACCATCAGAGGCAAGTAACTGAGTGAAGTCATTAGAGGTATATTCACCCCCTAAGTCACACCTGAAACACTTTATCACAGCCGAATGTTGTGTTTTAACAAGGGCTCTAAAGTTGTTGTAAATGCCAAAGAAATCAGATCTGCGTTTCATAAGATACACCCAGGTATAACGAGTATAGTCATCTATAAACGAAACATAATAGGTCAATCCACCCTTAGTGGATACTGGCGCTGGTCCCCATACATCAGAATGAATAATATCAAAAGGAGCAACAGAATAAGACACACTTTTATTAAACGGTAAGGCAGAAAATTTTGCCAGTTTACAACCACTACAATCTGAAATATCACTAGTGTTCACATGACCCAAAGCACCACTAGAGACCAAAAAACGTAAACGTGAAACTGACACATGTCCTAATCTGGAATGCCAAAGATAAAACTGAGAAGACAAAGGACTCAAACGAAAAGAAGATAAATCTATGCTAGAGGCAGCAACTGCAGACACTTTGAGATTCTCCAAGACATAGAGTTCCCCCAACCTATGGCCGGTCCCAATCAACCTCTGAGTGTGTTGGTCCTGTATAACACAAACAGAATCAGAAAAAAACACCCAATTACCAGCCTTACACAACTGACTGACCGAAACAAGATTTAAAACAAGTTTGGGAATGTAATAAACATCAGAGAGGACAATGTGAGGGGTAGTAACAGAACCAACACCCTCGACTGACATAGGTACAGCACTCGCGGACATAACAGAGATTGGTGAAATGGGTGACAAAGAACCAAACGATGACAAATGAGGGGACATGTGATGAGACGCACCAGAATCCAATATCCACAAGGAGGAAGGAATACCTGAGGTACTAGAAGAAACTGAACCCGAATGAGACATAGATGCTGACATGGCCGTAGGATTAGAAACGAAGAACTGTCTGAACTGTTCGAAAACCTGGGGATCCAACGCAGAAGGTGGCATAGTGCTAACAGACTCAACATCTACAGATGGTGCAGCAGCAGCGAACTGTGGAGGACGAGATGACCATGGAGGAGCACCAGAGGAGCGTGACGGAGACTTTTGCTGCCCATATTTCTGTTGCTGCCCAGATTGAGGCTGTTTGACCTTGTTAAGTAGCAACGGACACTGAGCCTTCCAATGATTTTTCTGTTTGCAGAATGCACACTCATCAAATGCAACGTTAGGAGATTGTCGAGTCTGAGTATGTGGTGGCCTAGACTGATCAGTTGAAGCAGCAAACACGACAGGAGTAGTAGTTACTTTAGACCCTTTATCCACTTGAGACTTGATACGAGTCTCCTCTGCAATCAGTTCATGAACCACAGAATCAACAGTAGGGAGGGGAGATCGATGAAGGATTGTTCCACGTAGGCCCTCAAAGTCAGAACGTAGTGCCATTAAAAACTGAACTAAGCGTTGCTCTTCTCGTCTAGCAATGTACGGCCCAAAACCTTTTAACTCTGCAGATTCAGTAAGTGCCAATTGATCCCACAAATCCGACATGGCAGCATAAAAATCTTGAATACTGAGATCATGCTGTTGAAGAGCACGGATATCATACTCCAATAGGCATAGTTCTTACCATCTAATTGAGTACTAATGGACTGGAGAGAATCATCCTTTCCAGTCATTGTAAACACAGCAACACACAAACAATTCAAAAAAAAAAACAAAAAGATGCAAAACCCTAGGTTGAACAATTCCGAACGAACAACAATGGCAGCAAGCAAAAGAACGAAAGACGAACAATACCAGACAGCAAACGAATACAGCAGCACCTCAAAAATTCGGGGCTCCGCCCCGAACCCCGGACGGGGGCGCGCTGCCCCCCGTACCCCCCAGCGAACTCACCGCGGAGTTCGATCCGCGCAGTAGGTGCCTGCTACAAAATCTTCAACCAACAAATCAAAGGACATGGATCAAACCAGCTCTGATACCATGTTAATAGAACTTTATTGAAAGAAAGAAAGGCTAAGGTTTACAATATAATCTGAAAAGCATAAAAACTAACTAAAACAAAAGTAGGCTATATATATACATAGCCAATAACCTAAAGGTCCATAAACTAAAGGCCCAATAACATATGGGCTAACAAGGATATATATGGTTAGAGATAAAGAAAAAAAGATTTGATTTGTAGTCTAATAGGAATGTTATTTTAGTTGCTAGGGATTTTGTAGTCTATTAGGAATGTTATTTTAGTTAGAGAAAATACCCAATTACCCCCCTCGAACTATACCCGAAAGAGTTGTGACTCACCTCAACTTCAAGGGGGTCCTATTACCCCTGAACTAATTAAAAGTGAAATTTTCACCTCTTTAGTTCGTTTCAAAAAATGTCTGGAAAAAACAATGAAAATGTTGTACGTATTGTACAAAAGGTTACAATTCTGGTGAAGTATCAAAGAGTACTAAGACAAGTTACAATGACTATGGCGGCGGTTCGTCTAGCAAGGTGACCCAGAATTATAAGACCGGTGAATTTGTAGATAGGCGTAGTGGGCGCTAAGGTTATAGAGAGGAAGCTAATTATAAATCGACTTATCAAGTAAATGACAAAGCTCATGGTGTTACGAGAAAGACTACTACTACTTATGAAAACCCTAGCAAATTTAACAACTATAATAAGTCTAATTATTATTAGGATTAATTAATGATCTTTGTTGATCATGTTATGGTATCTGTTATCTTTCACCGTTATAAGTTTTAAGTTATTTTAATTTTTTTATGTAATTGTTGGGGTGGGGGTGGGGGTGGGGTGTTGAAAGTGGACTAGGGGTTGTTGGTGAATGGTTTTATGTTATTGTTGGTTTCAAGTTATTGGAATGGTCACTATGGTATTTTCAAGAGTATGATTGTTCTTTTTGTTTTATTTTACTTGTTTAATTTATGAAATTAAGAGAAGTTTGCTATTTTCTTCCAATACTACAAAAATGCGAAGAGCTCATGGTGTAGCAAAGTGATTTGAGAAAAGTGTTTGTAAGTCTTCTTACAATTGAGTATCGGAGAAAGTGTCAAGTACAAGTGTCAATTAGACCATCAAAAATTGTGATAAAATAATAAATACTTATTTATATTTAATTAGAGATTTCGGGTTAATAAAGTTGACGCTAGTTGGAGTTGTTTGTAAATTTCACGAAATCTTCAATAATTCAACGTTATCATTGCTCTTTGTTAGGATTTTTTACCCTGATTTTCTTACTAAGTTTAGGTAAAAGTAATACAATAATTACTTTTTTTCCCGAAAGTAAAATATTTTTTTTTTCGTATTTGGCTTCATCAAAGATTCTTGTATAGGCAATAAATTTTAAGTTTTTTGATCTAGTTTTCAATATGTAGCTTTATGGCCAATCATATTAAACAATATGTGTTTTTATTATAATTTTCTTTATCGTCTGAATTATCGGCTCCATGGTTTGCAAACTAAAAGTTTCCGCATGATGCTCTCTCGATTTCCATCCCAACACTCTTTGTGAATGAAAATGAAATTAATCAATTGGATATGAAATACCTTTTCCGTTTTAATTTGTTTGATGAATATAAAGAACTTTTGAATCTTGTGGTGTTAAATTAAAGATATATTAAATGTACCAAAATGATATTTAATCTTGTGGTCGTCATTTGGATAGATAAATTAAAAAATTGCTATAAATTGTTGAAGTAATATAATGATCACTTTGGTACTTTCATGAATTAATTTAGAGAAAATACCAAATTAGCCCTGAACTATATCCAAAAAAGTTATGACACACCTCAACTTAAAAGGAGTCCTATTACCTCCTAAACTAATTAAAAGTGTAATTTTGACACTCTTAGTACTTACGTGGTGCCTACATGGCATATACATGGCACACACGTGTGCTTACGTGGACACTTTAGTGTGTTGTGTCACGTATGTGCCACGTAGACACTAAGGGTGTCAAAATTACATTTTTAATTAGTTCAGGGGTAATAAGACCCCCTTTAAGTCGAGGTGTGTCATAACCTTTTTGGGTATAATTCAAAGGGTAACTGGGTATTATATCTCATTAATTTATGTAGTTTGATTTCACTATGGCTTTAATTTTATGACGGTGTGGATATTTTCCAATATTGCATCTTTTTTCACTTTTTGCAATATATTTTAAATGAGGTGTAGACATAAATGTATGTTTCTATAGTTAACTATAGGTTTCAGTTTCAAGTCATGAAATAAAGTCGCTGGTAGTTGGAGTATTTTACCCCTCCAAAATGGATTTATCGGTGCGAATACGGAATAGGCATCGGACATCATGTAGGAAACTAGACAAAATACGCATATATATATTTTAAAATACAGTTTCTTTTGCTCAATCAGAACTCATAAATTTAAAATCTTAAATTCGACTATGCTAATCTAACACTTAATTTGAAAAGTCCAATCAGAACTCATAAATTTAACATCTTGAATCCGTCTCTGCTAATGTAACACTTAATTTGAATAACATGTAAGTCCAATCGGAACTCATAAATTTAAAATCTTGAATCTGTCTCTCTCTGCTGATCTAACACTTAACTTGAACAACATGTAAATAACATGTAAGTCCAATCAGAACTCATAAATTTAAAATCTTGAATCCGTCTCTGCTAATGTAACACTTAATTTAAATAACATGTAAGTCCAATCGGAATTCATAAATTTAAAATCTTGAATCTGTCTCTGCTGATCTAACACTTAACTTGAACAACATGTAAATAACATGTAAGTCCAATCAAAACTCATAAATTTAAAATCTTGAATCCGTCTCGGCTAATCTAACACTTAATTTGAATAACATGTAAGTACAATCAAAACTCATAAATTTAAAATCTTGAATCTGTCTCTGCTGATCTTACACTTAACTTGAACAACATGTAAATAACATGTACGTACAATCAGAACTCATAAATTTAAAATTTTGAATTTGTCTCTGCTAATCTAACACTTAACTTGAACAACATATAAATAACATGTAAGTCTAATCAGAACTCATAAATTTAAAATCTTGAAACTGTCTCTGCTAATCTAACACTTAACTTGAACAACATGTAAATCATAAGGAAGAATATTAGAATACTTAAAAGAAATAACTTCTCCTGGTAAAATCCTATTGCCATTTTTCAAAAGACATATTCCACAATCACCAATTCTTCTAAAAATTGATGGTTTAATAAGATTTGTTGAAGCAAATTCACCACAATGTATTTGAACATCAAATACTCCATGAATAGATGAAGCTTCATTCACAATTTGAACTGTATATTGGGGTATATGTTGACCATTATAACCTGATGGACCTTGGTATATTTGTATATCTGATGGACAACATTTTCTTGTATAGTCAAGCCAACCTACAAAAAAAATAAAAAAAAAATCATGTAAAATAAATGAATAACAAGAAAAGGTAATTTTTCACTTTTTACTGGGGTCTCGATAAATCTGAATTCATGTAACGTTCATTCTTTTATTCATTTAAAACAAGCTCGAAGTGAGAGGAGGTATTTAATGAACCTTACGCGATATAAATTCGAATTAATTAATGGGGTCTCGATAAATCTGGATTCATGTAAGTTTATTTTTTTCTACATTCAAAACAAGCTCTAAGTGAGAGAGGTAGGGAGTGCTTCTCTTTTAATGAACCTTACGCGGTACAAATTTAAATTAATCAAAATTCAATACAGATATCGAATGCTAGGTGAAGGAACCAAAAAAAAAAAAAAACTCAAAACAACAAGAAGAAAAATTGCAAAACACACAATTTAATTAATTAATTAATTAATTAAAATAAGAGAAATATAGAGATAAAAGTGAAGAATTACATACATGAAAAAGTAAAATAAATGAAGAACAAGAAAAGGTAATTGTCACTTTTTACTGAGGTCTCAATAAATCTGAATTCATGTAACATTTATTTAAGGGAGAAACACTCGCTAATGCGATTCTTTTCTATATTCAAAACAAGCTCTAAGTGAGAACAGGTAGGGAGCGTTTCTCTTTTAATGAATCTTACGCGATATAAATTTAAATTGATCAAAATTCAATACAGATATCGAACTCTAAGTGAGGGGGAAAAAAAACTCAAAACAACAAGAAGAAAAATTGCAAAACACACAATTTAATTTATTAATTAAAACAAGAGAAATACATAGATAAAGTGAAGAATTACATACATGAAAATGTAAAATAAATGAATAACAAAGAAAAGGTAATTTTCACTTTTTATGTGGGGTCTCGATAAATCTGGATTCACGTAACATTCATTTAAGGGAGAAGTTAAACACTCTCTAACGGGATTCTTTTCTACAATAATCAAAATAAGCTCTGAGTGAGAGTAGGTAGGGAGCGTTTCCCTTTTAATGAGCCTTACGCGATATAAATTCATATTAATCAAAATTTAATACAGATATCCCAAAATACATAATTTAATTAATTTATTAAAACAAGAGAAATATAGAGATAAAAGTGAAGAATTACATACATGAAGTTGTGAAGGGGAAGAGAAGCAAAGACACAATAATTAGCCATAATTTTTTCCCATATCTTAAAGAAGGATAATGAAACATGAGGAATAAATTTTCAAGTGGGAGAATTTTAGTGTGATAAAAAAAATTAAATATTGGTATGTGAATTTTGGTGTGAAAAAATAAATATATATAAAGGAAAAAAACCGTGAATCTTGATAGTTTTGCAATGATGAAATGAAAAATTGTCCAACTAGTTAGATAATTTTTTTTTTTAATTTAAAGAAGAAATGTTGAATAGGATACTAGCTGTTACACATTAATGTTCATCAACAAGTTTGGTATATGGAATAACATTTTTGAGAATTTTATGGTTATTGTTGTAATCTCATTTAAAAAAAATCTATAACAACAATAATATATCCGTTATAGCTTATAAGTGAAGTTTGAAAAGAATAAAATGTTGATAAATATTATTTTGTCCTTTTGGATAGAGAGACTTTTTCAATTTCACACGTAAAACTTCAGGATAATATTATCATGGAGGTTCAATTGTGAAATTTAAAACGTCTTAACATTGATTACATTTCAACGATACGATTGAAAAGTGACGAATGAGCGAAATTTCTACCGATTTATGTAAATATTCCTTTTAAAACTATCATTTAAGTTTTGTTCCTATTTTTAAATATTGTGCAAATATAACCCTTATAATTGATAAAACATTAGACTGTTATCTAACGTTTTTAAAAGAACAAAATTCAGAAATAGCATACTTATTCTCTTAATTATGAGTTTCATAGCAACAGTTTCATAATTACATAATATAGCAAGTTGTATTTTGTATTTTTGCAAACTGTTGCTACAACAATACAAATACATATAATTTTTATTGTCTTTATGGTCGATATGTATTTTGTATTTTTATAAACTGTTGCTACAAAAATACAAATACATACAAATATATATGCTACAAAAATACAAATACATACAAATATATATGCTACAAAAATACAAATACATGCAAATATATATGCTACAAAATGTAATTTGATAAAAGTGTTGTTATTTTTATAATTTAATACTTAAATATGCTACTTTATGTATTTTTTTCCTTTTTAAAATCTTAAAATTCGGTTTTGGGCTAAGAAACTAATATCTACATGTATATACACAGTTCTGGACTTGGGCCAGTTTTGTTCTATTACTTATTGAAGAACCAAATTCCGATGGATTCCGTTGAAAATAATTGAAATAAATAATTGCATCTACCATATGAATCATCATAATATAATATATATCACCCATTAATATCATATGAATCAGCCAATAATTTAAATAAATAATTGTATCTACCGTATGAATCACCATAATACAATATGTATCACCCATTAATATCATATGTATCACCCGTTAAAATCATACAAAATGTATCTATCGTATGAATCACCATAATACTCAATAATGATATCATATTTATCATTCATATGAATCACCATTAAAAGAATAAACATGTATGAATAACTAAATAAATTTATAAATGCATCAATAGATTTTTTTTTAAAATATGGAAGAGATTTTAGGAGAGGAAAAAAAAAAGTTGCATGCATTAATGGAGGAGAAAAAATCAGGAAGGAAGACGATTTAAGCATTAATGGAAGAGAAAAAATCAGGAAGGAAGATTATTTAATTGTTCTACGTGCATTAAGCCCTCGTTATGTGCAGGATTCGAGGAAGGATCTGACGATATGGATGTATTTTACGCAATCTCACCTACATTATTTCTGCAAGGGCCTGATCACTTGACACCAACTTTACCAGTTACTTCAAGACTCTCTTTCATGAGTTGTACCAAATATAGATAATGTTTCATTGTTTCCGAGAACCCAACTATTATGGTAGTGTCACATGCAGTGGCAGACCCACATGGGCTCGAGGGGTTCACCTGAACCCCTTCACTCAAAAAATTATATTGTGTACATAGGGTTAAATTTGCAGTTTATATATATATATATATATATATATATATATATATATATATATTAAATATTGAACTTTCTCAACATAACAACAGTGAGCAGTGCAATGGTTAAGGGGGGTCAAATTTCCTTAAAGACCCAAGATTAAATCTTAGTGGATGAATTTATTTATCTTGTTTGACATCACCTACTAATTTATGGATTTCTATAAAATGTTAAATTAATATATAGTAATAATTCAATTAATAATAAATTGATTTCAAAATAATTAATATTATATAGCTAATAAACTTTTCTATAAAAATTATTCAATTTAGATTAAAATTATTGAATCTTAGCTCGGTCATATATGGTCTGACCCATTCATATAAAATTCGACCCGCTAATTTGCCAACACTATAAATATGCTTACTTTTTTTCGAACCTCCTGAATGAAAATTTTGCATCCACCACTGATCACATAGGCGTAAGAGTGGTCTGCTGAACACCCTTCGATGAAAAATAATAAATGTATATATAGAGCATTATACGATTTGTATAGGTTATATTACTTCTATACATATATATATCAAATCTTAGCTTGAACACTTTTAATGAACTTTCTAGCTTCGTTACTAACCAGAACATTAACGGCTACTATAAAGTAAGGAGATGTACAAGAACCAACCTTAGCTTGAAGCCTTGAAGCAAAAACATAGAAATACTCCACAATTAACTACATATACACATTCAAACTCGAGCTCGTTGTGGAGATAAGTTTTCGATTCGTGAACCGAATGTCTCAACATAAATAATTTGTGATAATTATATGATTCACGTACACTTATTTAAGGTAACTCTAAAATGGACTTTAGATACATAATATTACTATATGGTTTATCTTAAAAGATTACAAAAAAAAAATATTAATTGACAGTCAAGTCATACACGTTATTTAGCAAGATGACAAAGAGAAAGCATTATTCACACACAAAAAAAAATTTACAACAACCATTAATTTACCCACAAGCTTTCCCTATTCCCCCTCTACATAATTATACATTATTGCAAATTATACCCTAGTGCATAATCTTGATACATTTCATCATGAGTATTTTGAAGAATATTTGAAGATGAACCCCAAGAATTTGATGCTGAAGCTCTATTTGTGTCAAATTCATTAGACCACCATGCCAAATCGAATTCGGAGTTCATATTCATGCCTATCGATCCCTTGTTGCTGAGAATTAGGTCATCGATCTCCAGTTGAGTAAAACCCTGAACGCCCTGAATCTGGATCTGATCTCTCGTGTTTTCTTGACCTACGTTCGTGTCAAGAACATCAATTGGACTACTTTTTTCCACTTGATCATTCACCTTGAAGTTAGTACTAGCAAATTCATTCATCCCAACTTTTTGCCCTAATTCTTGAGCATGGTTTTCACTAGGGTTTATCGGCGCGTAAAGAGGTGGTTGATCCTCATTTAAGCCATTAACTTGTAGGGTTTGGATCATTTTTTGTTGAAGAGGGGTTAACTTAGGCCAAAGTGATGGATTATTATAAAAAGAAAGAGGGTTTGTTAGGGTTTGAAGTTGCATATGAAGTTGAAGTCTTTCAAGAGCTGAGTTACTTAGGTTTTGTAATAATGGATTTTCTTCTAATCCATTTAGTTCTTTAAGATCTTGACCACCATTAGCAAGCAATAATCTATTCATTTGAGATTGTTTTCTTTTTCCAAGAAGCTTCTTCTTCAGTCTGGTGTTCCAGTAATTCTTGATATCGTTATCTGTTCTTCCAGGAAGCTGTGCAGCTATTATCGACCACCTAAAGTTTTCGCGAAAAAAGGGTTTTAACACAATCAGATTAAGTATATTTCGAGACATAACACAACAACAACAGCAACAACATACCCAGTGTATTCCCACATAGTGGGGTCTAGGAAGGGTAGAGTGTACGCAGACCATACCACTACCTCAGGTGAAGTAGAAAGGTTGTTTCCGACAGACCCACAGCTTAGGACCGATAATAGTATAACAAACACGAAAGATAAGTGCATATAAACTAGTACGGTATGCACAATAAACTAACACCACTAGCCACAAGATAATACTACGGCCACAACCCCACGAACAAGACACAAAAGAACGCCCCCCTACTATTACCGATGCATTCCCACCCTCTAACCCTCTACCCTTAATTATATTATTTCGACACATAATATAATTAAGTAATCAAAAGTATGCACTAGACGGCTTAATCACGCTTTCAGATGAGATGACGAAAAGGTATAAGAGAACTAAAAATATGTTTTCTCGCTAACAACTTAGACTTTCAGATGAGATGATTACAAAGATAAACAAAAGGACGGTTTTAAAAATAATTAGATTATCATTCTGAAACATATAATATAGTTCAGTAAATGAAAGTCTGTTCTCTCTACTAGCTAATCGTGTTTAGCTTTCAGATGAGACTTACACAAGAAAAAAGTCTTAAGAACTTTATAGGGATGAGAGAAATTCATAACAAATGATCTGTTAACAACAAGGACTAAAGGACAAAGTAATTTATTAGTTGGATTTCCATTACTTTTTGTTGTTATTATTTTGTGTTTATCTATGTTAGAATTAAAGATAGATGAATATATACATATTTACCTGCTTCCAATACTAATATAGAGACTGCAAATGATATTGTCTTCTTCTTCAGTAAATCCACCATGTTTAATATTAGGTCTTAAGTAATTCAACCATCTTAACCTGCAACTCTTTCCACATCTCTTAAGCCCTACAACAACAATAACAACAATGTCTCAGTCACAAACAAGTTTTCGAGGACTTTTAGGTTTTTCTAAAACCCTAAAAGAACAATTTGTTTTAAACATCATCAATCAAATGAGTCATGAAACCCTATAACGACAATAACAACTACGTCTCAGTCTCAAAACAAGTTTCCTAAGGATTGTTAGGTTTTTCTTAAGCCCTAATATAATATTTTAAAACATCATCAATCATATATTAATTATCTTGAAAACAAAACACTCAAAATATTGGAGGTATGTTTTTATTCTAATAAATTTTAAACATCTCTTATATTAAGCCCTACAACAACAATAGAAATAACTACGTCTCCGTATCAAGACAAGTTTTCGAGAACTTATAGGTCATTTTGAAGCCCTAAGTAAATATTTTACACGGTATTTTTCGATCAAAACAATCGATACATAGAGACAAATGCATCCGTTGTCGCCTAATGGTTCAATAAAGTGGAGCTCTCGGGTTCAATTTCCAACAAAGACAAACACTAGGTGATTTCTACTCTATCTGTTCTAGTCTTGGTAGACAGAGTTACATGATAGTTATTGCTGGTGGGAAGTGACAGGTATCCCGTGGATTTAGTCGAGGTGCGTGAAAGTTGGTCCGGACATGACGGTTATTAAAAAAATTACATAGAGACAAATAGAAGAATTTGATACCTATTTTTTGGGGAAGAGCAATCCAATTGTTACCAGTGCCATTTTCTTCAATATAAGCCTTGAGTTTTGCATCTTCTTCTGGTGACCATGGTCCTTTTTTCACATTTGCTTTGTCACAACATGGAGCTCTACCCATTTTTTTTAATTTTTTTTTTTAAATTTTCTTCCAAAATACTTTTTTATTTTTTGGTTAACTCTTGAAGTACTTGTGATTATTTTTGGTTTGAAATTTTTTGGGAAGAGAAGACTTAGTTTTATAGGTAGAAAAAAGAGTGGATGATGTCATGATACTTTTGAAAAAACAAAAAAGTCTTCTCATTTCTCTAGGGTTTTATCTGTAATTTTTGGATTAGCTACTACTAAATAATTTTTTTATTAATAACATGACAAAGTACTATTGCAAACTTCTAGCAAATTATAATATTAAATTTGTGTATAGCTTTTTTGATTATATCTTATTTTATTATGTGGATGAAATTCTACAACTAAAATCAAGAAAGAAGGCTCCATCCTCTTAGTTTGTCCCCAACGTTGCCCTAACATTTTTATAATTTAAATTATCATGAAAAGATTGAGAAATATATTTAAAGTTTGACGAAATTTACTGTAACACGTCTTTGCAGAGGTCCTATGACTCATCTTGATTATTTATTACCGTATTTTTGTAGCATTTCAGACCTTTATGCGCTCAGTGTTCGTGTATTTACGCAGTGGTTCAGTTGGGCAAACATATGCTACAGAAATACGTTAATAAATAGCTGAGGGAGGGTCATATAGGACCCCTGCAAAGTATAGGCACGTTACAACACATTTCGCCAAAGTTTAGATATATTTCGAAACTTGAATAATATCGTTTGGCGTACTGTCAGATCCATCAAAAGTAATGACTTTTTATTGAGGATCCGATACGAGCATTGTTGAAGAGTATGAATAATAACATTGCTGAAGAGCATGACTTTTTAATGAGGGATAAGCGTATTATTCTTTAAGATAGTGGTTCGATGAACTGAATTGAGAGATGTAAGAAGTCAAGAACGCGATCATATGTTATAAGAATAAAGAGAAGTCCAAAGCATAAAATGAGGTGTAACAAAGTTTAATATCGTGCGAAAGAATCTGAGCATTCAACCTGAAACCTTAAGACTACGAGTGAAAAGATATTGGATATTAATTATAAAACCCTATAATAAATCGATAAGCTCATGGTTCAATTTTTGAGTAAAAGAATTTTAATTTTTAGAAAGTGATAAAAAAAATTACATACACAATAAATAAAAAAGTGAAATAAATTGAGACATATTTATGTGTTTTTTCTTTTTAAATGAATATTCAAAGAGACATATTTATGTGGGTAAACTATTTGGCCTCCAACTTGATAGGCATTTTATGTCAGCCAACTTGCATATATTGACAATTTATTCATAGTAGTTCATTTTAGTGGAACCAGATTAAGTTCTAAGCAAGTTTTTTTTTTAAAAAAAAAGAATGGAAAATATATTAATAGTTAATATGCATCAGTAAAAAATATTTAGGGTCACGCGATGAACTAATTACTATCTATTATTACTTCGTTTGCCTTGTATTTTGCTATTTTTTAATCATATTTTCTTGTTATCGCGCTTCGAATTCTTTTCTTTTTTGTTGAATCGAGGACCGTCTATCAAAAACAGTTCCCGACCCCACAAAGTTAGAAGTAAAAGTGTATGTTCTATCCTCTGCAGTAATTCCACATGGCCGGGTGGGAAGAGTCTGAAGAAGTCATATTGAAAATAATGAGGAAAAAAAAGATCAATAGCAATAACAAATAATATGATAATCGAAACAATAACTAGCTGGAATAACTGCATTACGAGACGAAACTATACATAATTAAATCATATTTGGTTAAAAAAAAAAGTCATTTTTACCTGTAAGAATGATCGAGTTGGTGCCAGGGCGGCGGACCTAAGAACAATCTTGGGGTACTCTGGCACCCGTTAATATTGACAAAGATTAGGTATAATTGTATAAAAATTAGTATAAGACTTTAAAAAAAAAAACACCCAGTAAACCATGAGGATAGATGGGTGCTTCAGGTTTCAAGCGGAACTTTAAAGATTTGACGTCAATATGTGTCTTCGGACCTCCCGAGCACCCACGACCTCTAAATCCTGGGTCCGCCACCAGATTTGATGCAGCAGGTGGTATCCCACGAGGTCAGAAATCGATTCCCTCTATGTTGGGTACATCACACCAAATTTGTCTAGCGCGGTTTCATCTTTTATTTGATTTACTAACTATTACGCAGAAGCGAATTTACCTAGTGCAAAGAATAGCGACTATGAATTTTCATGAATTTAAAAAAAAATCCTTTTCTATTTTGCCCCGTCATAAACGCACCTTAAAGTCTTCTCTAATTCAATAAATTAATAACATCTTATTATATTTATCAACTAATTAAGTCGTTGATTACGGCATTAAGTATAATTTACATAAATAATTAGTTGCTTTTAGACACCCTATTTGAAACAACTTGGCTAGGGTTTCAATTAAGATCAACAGCATGGAAATATCTCTTATAAATATATTAAAAGTTATATGTACATGATAATATATAATAAAATATTTTTTTATCTATTGGTGTAATTTAACCTGTTATAACCTATTTCCGACATACCTCCTTTGAAAAATTTCCATAACAATCTCCTATTTTCGACATACTTCCTCGAAAAATATCGAGATAAGCATCCAGTACCTCTCGATCTATGAGCAAAGTTTCTACGACACACCCGAACTTCACAGGGGTCCTATTACCCACCCATCCACCCCCCTCGAACTCAATTTTAGCGTATTTTGGTCACCCTTTTGCGCTGATGTGGCACCTTTATTACATAAAATGGAGCCCTCATCAAATGTCTCATGTCAGCTAAAAAGGTTGACAAAAGGTGCCACGTCAGCTAAAAAGGTTGACAAAATACGTTAAAATTTAGTTCAGGAGTAATAAAACCTCCGTAAAGTTAGAGTGTGTCGTAACAAATTTGATCATAATTCAATAGGTACTAGATGCTTTACTCAAAAATATCCATCAAAAATTTGTGTATTTTTAATATTAGTTGTACGTATAAATTTTTTATATCGTCGATGCATAAAACTTTTAACTCTTAAAACAGAAACGTAAGAAAACAAACAAATGAAAAATATTTAAAAGAAAATAAAAGTATTCATTGACCTTGGTCCCTCTACTATGTATATTATATTAGTATGTCATAAAAACATTTGTTTTGTTTATTAAAAAAAGATTATTAAAAGGACAAAGAGGTCCAAAGAACCTCACTTGCATGTAAATAACAAGAAGAAAACTAACAAAATTCAAAAGGTGTATTAATTAATTAATTAATTAATTAATAAGCAAATTGAGTCAGATCTTTAGGAAGAAGAAAACATGTTTCTGTTTGTCTTTCTCTATAAATAAGAATATCTCCCTCTCTCTCCATTGACACTAAACATTAATTAATTTTCATAATTCATCATTAGTACACTTGGCTTATAAAATATATTATTTTAAAAAATTATATTTATGAAAAGATAAGTTTGGTTCTCTGTTGGCTAAATATATATATACACCAAATTAGTATAATGTTGTACCATTGGTGCTAGCTTAATTGAACTTTACTTTATGTACCTAAATTAATTAGGATATTTGTATAAATAATAAATAATAAATAATCGGTCGAATTCACTGTTTACTTTTTCTAGTAATTATATATAGATTATTATACAAGATTATACGTATATTGTACACTAATTTACATTGATTATACATCCTCCAACTATTTTTAATTTGTGATTGGATGGTCGACTATTTAGGTTAATTGTTCAAATTTTTATTGCTATTTTTGTCCCAATTTATATAGTGATATGTTTGATTGAGCATCCAGTTTAAGAAGAAAAAAAACTTTCAAAGTCTTGTGATTTAAAACTAGTCATAAATATTTTTTGTGACAGTAAATAATCTCACTAAGAGTAAAATGAAAGTTCAAAGTTATTTTTTTCTAAACAAGGAAAGTATGGAATGATTTTTTTTGGGTCCCGGTCTTTTCTTGGATCCTATGCATAATGAAAGTTTTAGTGCATTGGACAGTTCATCAAAAAAGTATTAACATAAATTTTTTTTTTAGACCTTGGTAGTGGGCATAAATCCCGACAGTTTGGAGCTTAATTACAGAAAATTCTGATATTTTACATAATTACTAAAAAAAATTGATTTTTGGTCTGTCAAGATACATAATGAGCTCCCGATACATTAAATAAAGATACAATTTTTTCCTTTGTAAAGATACATAATTAGCTTTCGATACATTTTTTTCGATTTTGGGTCTATCGAGATACATAATTAGCTCCCGATACGCCCAACGAAGATACATAATTAGTTGAAATTTTTGTAATTACTTTATAAGGATGGAAATTTGTGTAAGTATGATAAAGTTAAGGTGTACCTATGGTGACAAATACAAAAGAAATGAAGAAAAAAATATTATATTATCAATATAGCTTGGTATTATTGATAATATAAGAAGATAAGTATATGGTTCTAAACACCAAAAATAATAATGTTGTATTATTGATGTTAACTTAAATTGACTTTACTTTATGCAACCTAAATTAATACCTTTTTGGCCTACCAAAACAACCCCATAATATTTTTTTTTGTTCCTAATTAATTTCTCATATAGTACAAGTGATGAGATAGATTAGTTTTTTAAAGCTAAGTATGTGTCTTTTGACTTATGGAATCTCAATTATCATAAGTTATATAGGCTTAAAAGATATAGTTTTTATTAATTTTGTGAAAGAAAATTGGAAAAAAAAAAATCTTAATATGAATCTACAAATAGTGTAGAATAAGAGGGTTAGTAGAAAACCATTTTTTTAATTTTAAAAAAAAATTCTTTTGATGTATTTTTGGATGTGGTAAACTAGATAGTGAGTTCAAAATAATTAATTTTCACCTTTAGGGGTTGTTTGGTTGGGAACAAGTTATTCTGAATTAATTATTCGGGAATAAGTTATTCCATCATGTATATGGATAATTTATTCCATCAATATGGTATAAATGATGGGATAAATAATCCTGGGACTACCTAATACCTCCAATCAAATTAAGGATAAAATAATATTATATTTTATCTTAGGATTATTATAGCTTATATCTCACACCAAACGACCCCTTAGTATTTTAGTATTTTAGGTAACTTATTACACTCTAAACGTCTATGTAAAATGATTCAAACCAACAAGGAGTATTTTTTGTTGATCGTAGGTGAATTCAGGATATAAAATTACGATTCAAAATTTAATATTTTAAAATTAGTTGGTTAATTTAAACACGTTAAATAAATTCTCTAGACAATTATACAAAATCCAGACAAAATTATTGAATTTTGCAGAATCTTAGTGTAGCTAGCGTTATTAGTAAGTCTTATATTCTTAACCACTTAATGTTCATATTATAAAGTATATTATGACTATTATTTCAAGTTATATATATAACTAAATTATGGTACTATGATCCACCTAGACAAAGAATTAATGAAAAAGACATTAGGGAATTTAAGGGAAATTAATTTATATAACTATTATAAGGTATTATATGACCTAGGAACAAAAAAAAGAAATTTATATGACCTCTCTAATTACAATAGGGTTGACAAATATGTCCTAATATATGGACTCTTGATACATATAAAATTTTAAAATAATTTAATTTTCTATACAATCTATAACCAAATATTCTTTGAAGGAGACCTTTAATGACTTTTGTTTTTCTTCAACAATAATTAATCTTCACAAATAAATTAATACAAGGGTTGTTATCACCTCATGCACTTTTTGTAGGATAATACTATAATAATAGAATTTGACAAATATAAAAAATAGTTTTGCATATTCTAAGCGGTAAAGTTGTTGTCACGTGATCTGAAGGTCATCAGTTCAAGTCATGGAAACAGTCTTTGACAACAGAAATGCAAGTTCAGGTCGCTTATACTAAACCCTAGCTAGTGGTTGGATCCTTTTTCGGACTCTGCACATAGCGAAAATTTTAGTGTATCGAACAAAAATAGCTTTGCATATATATTCTAATCGGTAAAGTTGTTGCCACGTGATCTGAAGGTCATCAGTTCAAGCCATGAACACAGTCTCCGAAGATAGAAATGCAAGTTCAGGCCGCTTATACTCAACCCTAGTGGTTCGATCCTTTTTCGGACTCTGCACATAGCGAAAAATAGCTTTGCATATTCTAATCGATAAAGTTTTTTCCACGTGATCTGAAGGTCATCGGTTCAATCCATGAACACAGTCTCCGACGATAGAAATGCAAGTTCAGGCCGCTTATACTAAACCCTAGTGGTTCGATCCTTTTTCGGACTCTGCACATAACGAAAAATAGCTTTGCATATTCTAATCAGTAAAATTGTTGCCGCGTGATCTGAAGGTCATCGGTTCAAGTCATGAACACAGTCTCCGACGATAGAGATGCAAGTTCAGGCCGCTTATACTAAACCCTAGTGGTTCGATCTTTTTCCAGACTCTGCACATAACAAAAATTTTAATGTATTAAACAGATTTTTTTTTTTTTAGCTCAACATAATTTGAGAATTCCTAATCCCTAAATTTTTTAAACTTATATGTACCATTGTCAACCCCTCATTTTAACAAACCCATAATGAATTATATCACAAAATGTGGCATCCAAGAAAATTGACTTGGCCTTATCTCTTTGATGACTTTACAATTAAGTTACCATGCACTTGCATTATTATTTTTTTTTTTTAACTATTTAGTATTTTAAATTTACTGACTTAATTAATTCAAATTTGAGTCGTGTATAACACATTTAAGGAAAACATAAATGTTGGGTTTTCGTCCTTTCAATGAATTGATCTTTAATTTTTACTCTTTAACAATTAAAATTCTCCGGTGAGACATGAGTTCTTTAGAAACTGAAGAGATATTTGTTAACTTGTTGAATATTATGATATAAAAATATAAATTTATGCCTTGCGAAAAAATTATTCTAAGTAAATGACCCCTTTAACTAGTTTCCCAACTCCATTAGTTCTTTTTTTTTTTTAAACTATTTTACTCTAAATAATTTTTTTTTACTTGACATATGGCAAGTCAAAATGGTACTTACAAAGAATTTGACTTTTTATTGAAAAAGTACAATGCCGTGTATTAGGTACAAAATTAATATATATAATTTGTAGTTTAATTTATATTTTCTAGAAAGATCATAAATAGCATTTGATGATGATGTAAGGGAATTTGACCTTTGTTTTTAACTATTTACTACAATTTTTTTTTTTGTTTAACTAACTAAAGGTCCCATGCAAAATATCAAGAAACTATAATGCAAATATCAAGAAACTACATATAATAATAATAATAATAATAATAATAATATACACACCACCGTTGTGGATAGGATGGGGTTGCTCATTTCTTAATCAGAAATCTCCGATTTGAGAGCGCTACCCCCGAATGAATCCTATTCGGTGCGAATCCGAATTGGTCAGGCTCCAATGCGGGTACCGGATACCGGATGAGAAACCAAAAAAAATAAAATAATGATATACACAGTCATATGTGAAACCTGAAAAGAATAATACTCCGTTCGTTTTAAAAAGGATGACCTATTTTGATTTTGTACGGAATTTAATAAAAAAATAAAAAAGACTATTGAAATTTGTGATCTCAAATTAAAGTTATGAAAAATATACCGAATGTCGTTTAATCTTCTGATTTTAAATATGCCACATAAAAAGTTGAAATTTAAATTGTTGTCAACAAAAGAAAGGGTCATTCTTTTCGAAACGAAAGTAAATCATTTTTTTTTTTAAAACGAAGAGTGTGTATGTGCACTATGACTATATTTCAGAGATAGACGAAAATGATTTATTTAAACTCTCAATCGATTTAAGAAAAAAAAAAAAAAAAATTCAAAGTAATTGGGAAAAAAAATAACAAAAGTGGAAAATCATTGATAAAATTATAAAAAAAAAACATGAACAAAATATCAGGAAACTATGGCAACATTAACATACACATACACAGTGTAATCTCACACGTGAAATTTGAAAAGGATACTAAGTACGCAAACCTTATTACTATCTCAAGGAAGTAGAAAGAGTGTTTCGAATAAATCCTTTGTTCAAGAAAAAACATTTCATAGAAGATCGGGAAAAAAAAATAACGAATGTGAAAAAATCACGTAAACATGATAAACAAAGGGAAAAAAGTCTGAAATATACCTAAATTTTGGCAAAATTTGTTGTAATACGTCTCAATTTTGCGGGGATCCTATGACCTCCTAGACCATTTGTTACCGTATTTCTGTGGCATATATTTGCTTAGCTGGACCACTTCAGACCCTCACGCACTCAGCGTGTGTGTATTCACGTAGTGGTCCAGCTGACAAATATATGTCACAGATATATAGTAAAAAATTATCTTGGGGGGTTAGAAAATCCCCGTAAAATTGAGACGTATTACAACAGATTTCGCCAAAATTTAGATATATTTCGAACGATTAAAATGTCAAGAAATAAGTCAAATAAAATTTTATAGGAAAAAGGGGAAAGAAAAAGAGAATTAAGTCAACTAGGTGTTTATACAAACACTAACTTGTCTAATTAGGTTGGTTTGGTAGATTGAGACAAGAATATATTAATTTTTTTTGTGTATATTTTTTTTATAAAATATCATAAAGTTCGTACAAATTAAGTGTTGTTAAAAACTTTATGTTTAGTTTCATGCATCTATTTTTAGGTTAGATAAAGGGATTATATATCCTTAAACAGCTAAACAATAGGAGAAAAAAAAAAAAAGAAAAAAAGATAGTATAAAAGAATATATTATTAGTGTCCGATTTTAGTAAGAGCGCAACATGTGATATGTTCGGATGTATCGTATCCGAAAGTTTGGTATTTGGATGAAGAAGAATAGAGGCAGATTCATTATTCATCGAGTTTCAAATCATGTGATACTAAAGAAGAGCGATTTTCGGTAAGTCAAAAGTCAAAAGTCAAAGATCAAAGGTATAACAAAGGTATAATATACGAAAGAGATTCGCTTCAATGCGTTTTTATATGGCTCCCTAAGGCCTAAGTTATCATAGCATCGGGTGTGTATCTGATCCTTCAGATTTATCACGCGACAAATACAAAGCATGATATACAAAAGAGATTCACTTCAATCCAACATCATAAATTTGATGTTATATAAAATCATAATAAAGAAAAATTAATTTTATTCAGTACTAAAAATTTATAAAAGAACAAGTAACACAATTAAAACTTAGTAAGAATTAGACAGATTGAGTTACACCCCGCTACCTAACCCATTTTGATCCAAACAAATTTGGGTCGGATCGGGTCTCGACTCGCTTTTTATCTTGACCTGTTTTAACCCGTCCAAATTTAACCCAACCCACCCAATTAAGCAGAAAAATACCGTATGGCTTTATAAATTAACATAGCATCGGGTGCATGTCTGATCCTTCGGATTTATAACGCAACAAATACAAAGCATAATATACGAAAGAGATTCACTTCAATGCATTTTCGTATGGCTCCCTAAGTTATCATAGCATTGGGTGCGTATCCGATCCTTCAGATTTATCGCGCGCGACAAATTCAAAGCATGATATACGAAAGAGATTCGTTTCAATGCAACATCGAAAATTTGATATGTTATATAAAATCATAATAAAGAAAATAATTTTATTCGATACTAAATATTTATAAAAGAACAAATAAAGCAATTAAAACTTAGTAAGAATTGAACAGATCGAGTCAGAACCAATTTTGACACAAACAAATCTGGGTCGAGCGGAATCTCGACTTGTTTGTTATCTTGACTCGTTTTAATCCGTCCGAATTTGATCCAACCCGCCCAAGAAATATTGTATGGCCCCATAAATTATCACAGCATCGGGTGCATGTCAGATCCTTCAGATTTACGGCGCTACAAATACGAAGCATGATATACAAAAGATATTCACTTCAATGCACCAACATAGTAAAATATAATTATATAACCATAACATATAACATGTTACTATATCATGTTAATTTTACTGATGGAAAGTATATGAAAATTTGTGTAATACAACTAAATTTTGTGCTTCCTTCACTGGAAAGTGGTTAATTTACCAGATGTTAATGTCATACAGATATTTGTCATTGATCTATTTACACTGGCTTTTTACCAGTTCCAACAGATATCTGTAACACGAAAATCGGCACCTGAACGAACTGCAATAGCAGCAGCAGCATAGCGTGAACATATACCGACCTTCAGAAAGTCGAAACGCCTGCCAAACCTGATGACTTCCTGGTTGACGAAGATGCATAAAATTCGGCTTCAAGATCACAGTAACGTCCAGTTACAATGACTTCATAATATTAATAGGCATATGAAGTCGATGGACGAGAAAACATATATATAAGAATGTTTATTATAGTTGGCGCCACGCATGCATCTTGGGAGGGGAATGATATAACTTGGAAGTGAAACATGGGCTACCATTTATTTTTCATCATTATCGGTCAACATGTAAACGGCTGTCTTGGGAGGAGCGAGTATGGTTAACTCCTGAAACAGCATCATTTGACATTCATTGCCGCTGCCATAGTTCTCAGTCTCTGAGAGATTTCGGAGAATGTTGGTCTATCTGCAGGATCAGGGCCCCAACAACTCTCCATCAGCGCTTTCCATTCGGGATCACACCATGTTGGAATTTGAGGACGCAGCGTATTGTTAACAATTCCTCCTATATATCATAAAAAAACATGAGTAATCATCCGGCCTCAAGTAGTATGAACGATTTAAACGTGTTCAGATTGATTGAGCTGATTCTTTTACGTAACTGATACAACCAATATATAGTAGGTCAACCCATGTGATTTAAAAAAATGGGCTCACCCCAAAATTAGCTCATGAGGGGAGGAACCAAAGATCATATAACGACTATCCAGCTGCCTTTTGGGACAGTAGCGTAACATTATGATAGTGTCGTCTTGCCTTCCTTCCTTGTAGTCGTAGTATTAGTTTCTTATCCTTCTATTTCTGTTAATATCTACTATATATAGTAATTCAATTACCGCACTATTTTGTTGTAGTTATTGCTCCTTTTTGTCAAAATGATTTATCATGCTCTCCTTAGTATCTGCTTTGATATGCTTTACCTTGAGCCGAGGGTCTATCTGAAACAGTCTCTCTACCTCCCAAGGTAGGGGTAAGATTTGCGTACACTCTAACCTCCCCAGACCCCACTTATGGGATTACATTGGGTATGTTGGTGGTGGTGGTGGTGATTCCATGTGGTACCTTGACGGTGATGTTGGCTTATATTAGACGTCTGAGCAGGTGAGTACTCCCATTTGGCGGGCGAACTAGACTGCAACGAAGAAATTGCACCAGACCAACCTTTCACAGCTAGTGGCAATAGGCATTTGAGTTATTTATTATTTAATGGTACTTAGTTAATTATATTGCAGTCTGCTCATGCATGACCCATAAACGCGAGAAAGTTTTTTTTTTTTTTTTTGATAATTGTGGTGTCTAGGCCAGCTTGAGCGCACCTCGACTAATTCCACGAGATACCTGTCACCTCTCACCAGCAACAAGAAGAAGTACCAGGATGCTAGGATAGATGGAAAGACATCACCTAGTGTTTTTGGTCTCCGCTAAGATTCAAACCTGAGACCTCATGGTTCTGACCCACTTCATTGACCACTAGGCAACACCCTTGGGTGCAAACATGAATTAAGTTTTTAACGATTAATGTTGCAATATTAATATGTGGGGCCAGTAAAAATCTAGCCAACATGTTAAAACTCACCCATAACATTAGTCATTTTCTCCATCTCGCAGATTTAGAAAGTAATGCTAACTATCTTTTACTGAAAGAAGCAAATAGAAATAGAAACTAAGCAAGCAGCCACAAAACGTGCAAGTAGGATTCAGGCATCAATCAATCAAGCAGTTTGAGCATACTCATAAAACCTAAGTT
>NC_061117.1:599122-615845 GCF_002878395.1 Capsicum annuum | reverse complement strand
ATTTCTACCAGAGGTTGTTTCCAAGTGGTTGAAATATATAAAAAGGACAGCCTCGTGCACTAAAGCTCCCGCTATGCGTAGGGTCCGGGGTGGGCCTCACGACAAAGCTGTATTATACGCAGTCTTACCTTGCATTTCTACCAGAGGCTGTTTCCAAGTGGTTGAACTATAGAAAAAGGGAAGCCTGGTGCACCAAAGCTCCCGCTATGCGCAGGGTCCGGGGAGGGCGTCACGACAAAGGTGTATTGTACGCAGTCTTACCTTGCATTTCTGCCAGAGGCTGTTTCCAAGTGGTTGAAATATAGAAAAAGGAAAGTCTGGTGCACCAAAGCTCCCGCTATGCGCAGGGTCCAAGAAAGGTCTCCCACCACAGAGGTGTATCGTACGCACCCTTACCTTGCATTTCTGCCAGAGGCTGTTTCCAAGTGGTTGAAATCTATGACAAAGAAATTGTTTACCTGGTGCAATGTAGCCAAAAGTGCCCAATGTGTTAGTTTGTGCCATGGACTTGTTGTGAGCTAAAATCTTTGAGATGCCAAAATCACTAACATGTGCCACCATGTTATAATCTAACAAGACATTTTCAGGTTTCATGTCACAATGGACTATAGGTGAATCATAACCATAATGAAGATATTCCAATGCCATAGCCACATCAAGCATTATGTTAACTCTTTGAAACATGTCCAAGACTTGATGTTCCTCACCATACAACCAATTTTCAAGGCTTCCATTTGGCATGTACTCGAGAACGATCGCTCTCGTGTACTCATTGGAACATGTAGTGATCACCTTGACGAGATTTCTGTGCTTAACGCTTCTCATCACTTGGCATTCGGTATCAAACCTCTTGCATCCTTCCGCGTTTTGCAGATTTAGTACCTTTATCGCGACTGTAGTTCCATTAGCTAATATGCCTTTGTAAACAGAACCTGAACCTCCTGAACCAATCATGTTAGAGCCACTGAAACTATCCGTTGCTTGTTGAAGTTCGCGGTATGAGATCAACTGGTGTGTTGTGATTTCTGTTAGCTCTTCGTGGTCTTGAAGTTCCGTTCTTCTTGATCTTCGCTTGAGGAACAGAACAACTGATATGAGGAAAACTGAGACAACCACAGGAATGACAATTGCAAGCACGTGTTTCCTAGACTTTGATCGTTTTTCTGCAGTACTTGTAGCACATTGAGAAACTTCTGATATAGGTTTTCCACATAAATCTTTGTTTCCAACGAAAGATTGAGGCGAAGATGTTGAAAACACACCACGAGTAGGTATTTCACCTTCGAAATGATTGTAGGAGAGATTGATTTCTTTAAGGAACCAGAGTTTTTCTAAGGACGTTGGGATGTTACCTGATAACTCATTTGAAGACAAATCCAAGAACTCCAAGCTTAACAAACTGCCAAGCGATGATGGAATTGCACTGCGAAACGAGTTGTTTGACAGTGAAAGATAACGCAGGCTTATGAGGTCTCCGAATGTGCTTGGTATCACACCGGAGAGTTGGTTACTTGAAAGATCGATACCTTCAATAGCTTTCAATTTTCCAATGTCGATTGGAAGTTCGCCTTGTATTGAATTTTCTGTCACATTCAGAAAAATCAGGCTATTGATATCCCATAGACTTGTAGGCAGGCTTGACGTGAACTTATTGAAGCCAAATGAAAGCCGTTGCAGCCTACTGAGATTTCCAATGCAGCTCGGTATAGTCCCAGAGAGCTCGTTTTCATGTAGAATCGCGTCTCCTAGATATACCAAGTCACATACTTCCTCCGGAATTGGCCCTCGTAGCTTGTTTCTGCTTAGATAAAGCCTCTGAAGTTGCTTCAGCTCGCCAATCTCTGTCGGAATGGTTCCTGTCAACTGGTTACCGCTCAAGACTAGCGATAACAGGCTACTCATATTGCCAACTCCTCTTGGAATTCGTCCATTGATTCGACTTTTCTCTACGTTGAACATTTCTATAGTGGACGAAAGATTGCTAACCGAATCAGGCAACACGCCGTTCAAGGGATTGTTAGCCAGTATCAGAAACTGCAGCTTCTTACAATCCACCAAAGAATTCAAGAACCCAAGCTCTTGCTGTCCTCTCTCATTCGTAAGCTGATTGCCACCAAGATTCAAGAACTCAAGCTCACGGAGATCTCCCAAGTCACTCGGCACTTCGCCTGTGAAAAAGTTATACGCCAGCTCCAGCTCGATAAGCTTAGAAGCATTTGCAATGTACATCGGGATTTCACCTTCAAGCCGATTATCCGGCAAGAAAATTCCTTTAAGGTTTGGAAGATGTAAACCAAGAGTAGTTGGAATTCGCCCCGACAGATCGTTATCACTAAAAGCAATGTACTCCAAAGAAGACATGTTGAATACAGATTCTGGTATTTCACCGGTTAGATTATTGAAATCGAACCCCAACATCTTCAAATTCGATAAATTCCTTAATTCATGAGGAATTCTACCACCTATATGGTTGTTCACACAACCAAGATATTCCAAACTGGAAATATTAGTCAATGACACTGGAATTGTACCACTTATTGCATTCTGAGTGACATAAAAACTTTCAAGCCTAGTTAAACAACCAATATTTCCAGGAATTTGACCTGTTAAATTGTTGTAAGACAGAACAAGACTCCTTAACTCACTGAATTGACATAGCCTTGAAGGTATCTCACCGATGATTCGATTACGACTAAGGTCTATAACTTCAAGATTCATCACACCCTTTGCTTCATTAACCAAGAATGAACCAGAAAGACTATTGTTTACCAGATACACAACGCGTAACGACGATATGCTGAAGACTGATGCAGGAATAGAACCTGAAAGCTGATTATGTGACATGTCTAACTCAACAAGTTGGGTTAGATTGCCAATCTCAGCTGGTATTTTACCGCTGAAACTATTTCCATCGAACCTCAATCTCTTCAACCTCGTGATGTTACTGACAGAAGTATGAACAGTCCCTTCTAGCTGATTGTTGTGAACATCAATGACTTCCAAATGAGGTAAATTTCCAAGTTCATAAGGGAGAACTCCGTGAAAAAAGTTGTTGCTAAGATTAAGCATAGTGAGAAATGATAAGTTGACTATTGATGGTGAGATTTTGCCTTGAAGATTCATGTTAGGGAGATTTAAGGCTATGACAGTTTGGTTATTATGTGGACTACATGTGACACCAAACCAAGAACAAAATGAAGTATTTGTTGTCCAATTCTTGGACAAGAAAGAAGTATTGGATGTAATAAGATGTTTAAAAGATAACAAAGCTTTTATGTCTGTTTCATTTGTGGAAGTTGCAACCATAGAATCTTGAAATGTCAATAGTAGTAGGATAAGAATATAGCTTTTCTCCATCTCTATGAAAGTAGATTATTCAATTTGTATGATAATCTAAGCTATTTATTGACAATTTGCAAGAATTGCTATGTACTTGTGTCATGTTATCCTAATGGGAATGTAGAAAATTTTGTGAGATAGTAATGTTTGACCAAAGATTATAAGTTTGTAGTATGTGGCCGTGGCGGAGCCAGTATTTTCACCAAAGGGATTCACAAGTAAATATACGAACTAACCGAAGGGGTTCGACGTCTACTATAAAATAATTTTAGCCATGTATATATAGTATATTTTTCCATCGAAGAGGGTTTGGATGAACCCCTATCCCAAGTGTAGCTCCGCCACTGGTATGTGGTGGGAAGGATAGGATCACTCCATCCATAATCAGATGTCTCGGTTTGGAATTATTCAGATCCTAATATGAATACCGGACGTCAAGGTGGAAAACTGAAAAAGAAATGACTTTGTATTAGCTAGGAACTTGATTATAAATGATTTCAAACACACAACTATTTATAATGAGAAAGGTTTAAAATCTTATCTAAGTGTGAATGAATATTAATAGTTAAATGCATGAACCAAGAAAATATGTCAAAATTAAAGATGGTATTTATGGTGTAACATTCCAATTTGACTCTTTAAAGTGTGTAGATTACTATTTTTTTTCTCATTTATCAGTTGTGTAACTTTGACTTCTTAATTTTTACGATAAAAAGCTCGTCGGAGAAAGTCAGGTGTCGTAGATAACCTCTATTTGGTTCAAATTATTGATTTTACGTAATAAATAGGAAGCTCTATCGCGCGATCATAAAGGTCCCAAAGTTAGATATATGGTCATATCTTTAATCAATGGCTCAAAATGGAGAAGAATAGTCTTCCTAATTTAATACTATATGGCAACTTCCAACAGACATGACAGTGACAATGACATGACAAATTGACACTAATATTAGTTTGTCAACAAAACAAAATAAATGAGATCAAATGTACCAAGAAGTCAAAGGATTTCATAGGTTGGTTGGCAAATTTGAGATGATTAATATTGTCTATCGGAAACAGTCTTTCAGAAGATAGTGGTATGAACCCACTATGTGGGAATACACTAAGTTTGTTGTTGTTGTTGTGTGTTTGAACCAACTTTCACGCACCTCGAGTAAATCCACGAGATACCTGTCACCTCCCGCCAGCAAGAGATAACAGGTATCAGGCAACTCTGTTCACCAACATTAGGACAGATGGGAAAAATCACCTAGCTAGCGTTCGTGCACCTCGAGTAAATCCATGAGATACCTGTCACCTCCTACCAGCAATAGGTAACAAATATCAGGCAACTCTGTTCACCGACGCTAAGACAGATGAGAAAAGTCACCTAGTATTTTTTGTACCTTCAATCTACTAGTTACTGATATATTCTAAGGTTGATTGTGGTTCGATTCTTCCACGGATCCTGAGAAGGATTAGAAGTGCGTAGTTTATCAAGTTGGCTGTAGGCATATATCACAAGGATCAAAATCAGAATTTGGTAATACGTATGACATCGCACGCGCATTTATAGGTACGATGTATACACCATGAACACACTTAAGTGTAACTTCGAAAAGAGTTTAAGTTATATAGACCGTCAGACGTAAAGAATCTCTACACTAGAACTGGAAGATCCCCATAGGGAAATAAAATCATGACATGAACAGGTCAACAAGAATTTTAACTGTACATTTGATACATTTTCACATAATGGTTCAAGGAAATGCAGGAGGGAGAGGAGGGGAGACCGGGAACTGGTGTTGCATTTTTCCGTCGTTCCTCGATGACGTGGTTTGTAACAAATCGGATACCAAAAAGTGCGACAACGGTGAAGAAAAAACCTCATGATAAAGCCTCGGTCATAAGTGAACGATGCTTCTGTTGCTGCTCATAAAGGTCGCGGAAGATGCTGTATTTGGCATCATGGTACTTCTTTACTTTCACGTCTTTAGACGGATGGACAACCTGCCATCAAAAACCATAAGAACGATAAAGCATAATGAATCTAAGCGGAGAGAAGGGGAAAGACGCTTTTCAAAGACGTAGCAGCCAAAGATAAAGATGAAATCACTAGAATCTGGTTGGCAAGGTGTATGGCGCTAAGGGTGGCGGTGGAAGAGAGAAGACGGGGTGTCTTCCATTATATTATTGGGAAGAAGATGACGCAAGAACGAAGACAGTCTCTCTAAGCAAGTAACATGACAATGCAGTAAAAGATTCTGCGGAACATTTAATCTGTTGTCCCATAAGATAAAAACAAAAGAAATTTAACTTTCTTTCACCACCGCTTAGGTACGAAAAGAGAACAACGGAATAGTAGGTGACTGTTCAGGTAGGAAAAGTGAACATATGATAGTTCAGGTAGGAAACTCATAAAAACGTGACACTTCAGGTGTATTTTTAACAGACAACATTGCATCAACTTTGGCAATTCTGTAGAAATTCTGGATATACTACACTCCGTCTAGGTGTTTAGAATAGCTCGTAGTGTTTCTTTTGCTGTAAATAGGGACTAGTGCACCCTGAGTACTATTTAATTATGAATCAGTTATGAACATATACAAAGTCACCCGTTCCACAAAAGAAAACGAAAAAATAATAAGGCAGGCAACAGCTAGTGCCCAGACTTCTGTCGCTAAAGGTTCCTCTTTTAGTGAGAAAAGTAGATAGTGTGAACAGTTGCGCACCTGACCAGCTGCATTCATTGCCTTCATCGCCTCACGAACAGTAGGATATTTCTTTGAAGCTACAGCACCTAGAATAGCAGACCCCAATAACACAGATTCATTTTCGCGAGGAAGAATGATAGGGTAACCTGCACAAGGTGTCATACAGCTAGGAATTGATTAATATATCCAAACACAGAAATTTAAGATTATTCAGTATGCTGAAGGCTTCACGCAGATACAGAAAGATACTATATTGAAATATATAACACACCCCTTTCAGCAATTGGGAAGCTCAAGGGGAAGTTTAAGATCACTACCATCCATATTCCATACAAATCTAGCACTTCCTAACTTGTTTCAGGTTATTTTCTTCTATTTCATTGTTTACTGTTCTAGACGAGAAAGGCGAGCCTTGGGGTAACGGGTACAGTTGCTGCCAGGTCACGGGTTCGAACTGTAAAAACAGCCTCTTGCACAAATGCAAGGTAAGGCTGCGTACAACCCTTCCTCAAACCCCCACGCATAGCGGGAGCTTAGGGCACCGGACTGCCCTTTTCTCTTTTTTTTTCTTTGTTCTAGAGGAGGTAATCAAGTTTTGGTAATATATGGGTGAGTACTCCTGCCTGTCATGGGGTTGAACTGGGTTCAACCATCGGCAACAGCGAGTTTCCTTTAGCCGACACAACTTGACTGGGACTGAGGCGTAGTCGTTGTTGTACTGTTCTAGAGGAGATCCAGCAAGGATATCATGCAAGCTTTGATATTTTGTGTTGGTATCAACAAAGAGGATAGTAAGCAAGCTTTGTTTACTTTTGCTGGTGTCAACTGACTAACTGATTGGGAATGCTGAGCGAAACAAAATCTATTAATTAATCTATTTCTTTCAAGTGTCTCACTAGAAACAGATCATAATTTCATTCTATAATACCTCGGGAAACTATTTTAGCAAATTTTAGTTCTCTCATTAACCTCTTTAGCATGTTACCAAGAGGTCACGGGTTCAAGCCGTGGAAACAGCCTCTCTCAGAAATGTAAGGTAAGGCTGCGTACAATAGACCCTTGTGGTCCGGCCCTTCCCCGGACCCTGCACATAGCGAGAGCTTTCGTGCACCGGACTGCCCTTTTTTTGTCTCATTAACCTCTTGCAATGTATCTATGTAGAGAGTAAATGCATTACACAGTTATCCACTTCATGTATTATCGCATAACTCATTGATAAACAGCGTAAAAAGGGAATGAGGGAGTGAGAGAGACCAATAATATCCGCATGCTCTTGAACAAATAGTCGATTCTTCGTAAGTCCACCACAGGCAAGTAGTGTGTCAATCTGGACATAAAGAAGCAATATAAGGAAGAAGATCATTTCAAGCAATGCGGTAAACTGGAAATTTAGCGTTTGCAACTGCTTTTATATCAGATTCTACATGAGCTATCAGACTACAGAACGTAAGAGTTTCCAAGTAAGAGAGCAATAGCGATTCAATAAATAACAGATACAAACTAGTATCAGGAAATGAGTCATCACCTTGTGTCCATTAGCATTGCAGTGCTCTACTATATGGCGGGTTCCATATGCAATGCCCTGTACTGTGGCCAGGTAGAGAAGTGCCAGCTGCTTTTCACTAGCGTCGAGTGTTAAACCCGAAATCATACCTTTTGATTTTGGGTCTGCAATAGGGGACCTGACGGAAATTTCGCATGTAATTTATAGCAGATTGTTAGGAAATCAAGGTAAAAAAACGTGTTAACCATTCTAAAAAACACTATACCTGTTACCATGAAAATCTGGGAGAATATGAATATCGTTAGTCAATGCAGTTATAAACGGTGACCCCTCATCTTGCTTCATTGATTCCAATATCTCATTCAACAAGTCAAAGATTGAGATTCCTAGCAGAAGATTAAACTTGAACTTTTAAGCAGGAGACCACCGGAAAAAAGGAGAGTAAAAAAGCAAATTGCAAGGAAGTCGAGAAAACTCTGACAAGGAGCACCAGACATATTTCCATAAATGCTACATTAAGGTCATCTTACTTCGAGATGCAGCACGATTTGCAAGATTAGGAGATGCAACGTGATTCTCAATTATATAGTCTAGCAATGCACCAGTAGCACTCTGCCCTCCTTCTGTAAGCCAGTACTCCGGCACCATCGCTGAAAATATTGCGAAGACCCAAGTGATGGAACATCATTTGATTGTAACAAAAGCAATAGCATAAGCAGATAAAATATGGGAACCCTTCAAGAATTTTTCAACTAAATGCAGAGTCAAATATCTAACGTAAGCATTTCTTTTACAGCTTTTCAGCATTACAATGTCAATTCAACTACCCATATCGTGAGAGACCCTTAAATCTTTATATTTATCATCGACATCATTTGAATAAAAATAGTTTGAAAGAACAACCGTACGTTGCAAGTGGAGGTGTACCTGACCAGAAAGGTCCCCAGACTCCAGGTATGAATAATTTTGGCCTCGATACAGCCATGTGGCACGTGGAAGTACCACATACGAGCACCATACGCCTACTTATAGCATCCTCATCAACTTTCAAACATGCAGTAAAAATCCGTCAATAAGTAAATCTAGTCGATAATATAAGCGAAGATATTTTGATCAATCAACATAATCCAGAAGATTACTCAATAATAACAACCTATAGATTCAGAATCTGATGCAGGCACACTTTCCATTACACCAACACCGCCGGCATGAGCATCTATCAATGCAGTACCTACTGGTGTCCCTGCCATCAAACCCAATTCCTGAAACATAAAGCAGCACCTTAGTAAGGTAACTCAAAAGCCTGAAGAGAGTAACGGGACTTATAATCGTCAAAACCACAAAAGCTTGCATCATTGGGAATGATTCTGCGCTTCTTTTTCCTTTTGCTAACAGTCAAGATACAATGTGATTCTTATAAATTCTTCACCTTTGCAGCACTCAGTGTTAAACCCAAACCCAATGCATGACCAGGGAATGCTACACTTCGTCCTGTGCAATTTTATTATAAAATCATGAATAAGAACAACTAAGCAGATCTTACGACTAAAAGATAATCTAATGTACGAACAACATAAATAAATATTGACCCTTTGAGACAATGTGCCTAAACAGTTCACAACTCTTTCAACAGCCGCACATTGTAGCATGACTTCAAAAAAGATGACGAGTAGAGATTGACAAGTTTACGACAGAGTTAGTTTCATGAATTTTTTTTCAAGTCATACATTTTGGTAATTTAAGTGAAGCTTCAAAAATACCTATCTTAGCATGATGCCCATCAACGAGATCACCTAAACCAATCTCCTCCCAGAATCCATCATCCCATCCACAAGCTTCCATATCACGGGAATCTTTCTCATTTATCTGCTGCATGTGTGCATGGCCTAGATATGTCCATTTGCATACAGTGGTGCATAGACTCCTCGTGTCATCTCCTGTTGCTCTAATAAGTTAACAGAATAGATAGCATCACTTCTTCCTGTTAAAACATCAAGAGTTATAATTTATAAGCTATTTCTTACTTGTATGTTAACCAATCACTTAGATCCATCCACTTAAATGCCATCGACCAGGATTCTTGGAGATTTTCCTTCACCCACAAGAGCTGTAAAAAAATATTCGTATTAACAAGCAGTAGATAAAGCATATCAAGATGTGATATCAAGGAAGAAACTGAGTAGAAACTTCAAACTTTTCCTTTTTGACTTCCTACATTAGAAAGCAAGAAGCATGAAGATGCCACGAGCAAGCATACAAACAACACATACTTATTTGAGTATCAGATTCGGAAGTAAAGTGCAGGTGCTATTGCTGATATTTACCAGTTACTCCAAGGCTCCCCTTCTATTTCTACATTGTGAAGTAACTAAGCAAATATGGAACATCGCAATGCCAAAAAGCTCCTTAGAATTGTTGGGCAGATTTGCATATGGTGGACTGTTTGGAGGGAAAGAAATCTGAGATGCTTCAAAGGAGAGGGAATATTTTTAAAATTTTGGACTGACATAACACTAAATTTTAAAATATTTGATACTCAAGGTGGTAAAACTTAAGTTTGATAATTTTGAACAACACTGGTATAATGACAATCACCAAACTAGCCAGGAGAATTGTCATTGGGGAATATACCCTGCAAATGGAGCAGTCACTCAAAAACTCACGATCCCCCCGGAACGGTCCAGCAAGAGCCTAGAATATAAAACTAAGAAACAGAATGAAAATTCTAGCCGAGTGAACAGCGTGAATTAGAGGCTCTGATATAATGTGAAAACAAGAGAAGAGATTCTTGGGATGAATAGATACACCATGAAGTAATACGAGAGGAGTGGAATGCCTATTTACTTAGTATATCTCTTCAGTGTGGGACTAATTAATATTTGACTAACTTATCACTACGACACTAACATTATTTCCATAAGGAGTCAGCTAAACGAACCAAGACATGTATTTAAAAGATCATGAATCTCATTCAGGAGAAGGATCCAAGGCATAAACAGCAGTCCTTCCTACTAGTATTTGTACCTTTGGTGGCTCCATCTCGGGGGATACGCATCCTCCACAATACTGTAATACGGGTGAATTAGAAGCATTGATCCTCTCAGCCTGTTTTACAGCTCTATGGTCCATCCATACTATGATGTTTCTTCTAGTATCACCACTCCATGAAACCGTGACAGGCTCACCCTCAGAATCAACAGCAACTGCATAGACGAAGCAATTCATCCATGTTATTTACTACTGTAATTTTGCATATATACCTTAATCAACACACTGGAAAGATCCATTAAGATGAACTGAATAAGTCAGTGACTACATACCAAGAGAACAAGTAGCAGCGAAGCCCAACCCCTTAACTTCTTCCTTGGAAACATTTCCAAGGGCACATGCCGCTTTTACAGCAGTGCAGATCGCTAACCAAATATCAGTTGATGATTGCTGGATTCAACAAACCACATAAATGAAATCAGAAGCATAAAGAACTAAAAGGAAGAAATCAAGCACTACCTCAGCCAAACAGAGTACGATTTTCTCATTTCTACCTTTTAATAACATATTACTATCAAGTAGTGAGCAACAAAAGTTGAGGAAAATGAACCATCCAAAGTCCAAACAACAAAAAGCAAGAACAAGAAATGTCCATTCCGAAATAGTTACAACATCTGACCTCAATGCAGTCACCATCTTTCCATATCTGTATTGGACTACTCGCAGAACCTAGAAGCTTCCCATCCTCATTAAAGAGACCTGCACAAGATCGTGATCTTAACATTAATTACATATAACCAATCAACGCAGTAAATAGAAACAGAAACTTAACATTTGAGAAGTGCTATTTGTTACGATTCATCAATAAAAGTGTTTTAGTTAATTGGTATAGTAGTTCGGCCAAGCTGCCAAAATCAGCTGATTTTGAATAGTATCCCTTTTGTTTGGATAAACTGAAATATCCGACTAACAGAAGGGAAAAAAACATGCATGTATACAAGGAGTATGTATACCAAAAGGTAGAAAACCATACATGATTTTCTACGAAAGACACCTAATCTTCTATACATAAAGGAACTTTGTGAGGGCACCAACATAAATAAGGGAAAAGAAGCTGCTCCTCAGATGTACAAGATCATTCTCTACACATCCCTCCAAACAATCCACATGAGTACTAGGGAAGCAACATCCCATTCCTTGAGTCTTCTCTTTCGCCTTCTGAAGGCCCAACTAAACATAGTTTCTTTCCCAATGCCCGAAACCACCCACTCAATTCCAAACCACCTTGGAGTTCTCCATCATAAGTAAGACGCTATCCGACAATGTAAAAGGAGGGGATTCAATCTTCACCCGAATCTTTAGTAGTTACCAACTACTAACTTTTGGTAATATGAACTTTTGATATGAGTATTCTTATTCTAAAAAAAGAAAACCGTCATTTTTTCACCATAACCAACCTCAAAACTCCATAAAAAAAAACTCAATAATTCATACCAACAAGCACCAAACTCACAACACTTGCAAGAATTCATTCAAAAAAACTAATTTCACAATTAATTAATACCAACAAGCACCATATTCACAATACTGCAAGAATTCATTCAACCCACCCACCCCCCTCTCACACACCTGCAGGAGCACAGCTAGTACCAACATTAAGTCAACATAACAACAACAACAACATACCAAGAAAGCACCAAACTCACAATACTTTCAAGAATCCATTGAAAAGAAAAGAACCCCACCTGCATTAGCACTGCCAGTACCAATATCCACACCATTAAGTCAACATTAAAAAAAAAGGCATGAACTTTTTACTATAACCAACATCGAAACTCCATAAAAAAACAACTTTACAACTAATTCATACCAACAAGCACCGTATTTTCACAATAAACAACCTCAAAACTCCATAAAAATACCAACTTTTTACAATCAATTCATACCAAGAAAGTACCAAACTCACAATACTTTCAAGAATTCATTCAAAAGAAAGGAACCCCATCAAAACTCAAGGAAAAAACAACTTTTTTACAATGAATTCATACCAACAAGCACATATTTTCACAATAAACAACCTCAAAACTCCATAAAAATACCAACTTTTTACAGTTAAATTTCATACCAAGAACCACCAAACTCACAACACTTGCAAGAATTCATTCAAAAATAGCTATCCACAATACTGCAAGAATTCATTCACCCCCCCCCCCTCCCCCCCCCCCCCACCCCCCCCCCCGCAGGACCACAGCAAAAACCAAAATTAAATCAAAATCATTAAAAAAAAAAAAAAAATCTTTTCAGCATAACCAACCTCAAACATCCATTAAAAAAATAAATTCAACACAACTAATTAATACCAACAATACTTTCAAGAATTCATTGAAAATAAAAGAACCCCACCTGCACGAGCACTACCAGTACCAACATCAACACCAAGAAACACTGAACGAAGCTGCTTACTATTAACACTACTAGTTGTCATTTCCACAACAGCAGAATTAGAAACTGGAAATGAATTAAAACGATAATAAAAATTATTATTATTATTATTTCTATTATTTTCTTGATATGTGTTGTCAAGAAGTGGTGTTGTATCTGTCATAGATTTTCTTGAATCTAATTTCTTTTCTCTTTTTTCTTTATAATCCATTTTTTGTCCTTTTTCACCCCTTTTTTCTCTTTTTCTTTTTTGGTTAATTTTTGTACTGTCAGTATGATTATAGTTGATCTTGATTTATAAAGATCTGGAAAAAATAACTGTTTTTTTTTTTATATGATGATGTGAAGATGATGGAGATGATGATTAATTTAGTATTATTATTATTATTATTTTTGTTTTTTGGTGCTTGTTTTGATATAGCATAATAATTAATGGAGAATCAATAATGAATATATAGATTTTGTATATTTATAAATTAAAAATGATAAATTAAATCGTAATATATAAAATTGAATATTATTTTTGTTTTGATTGTTATTTTAAAAAATGGTTGATATAATCATGAAGAGATTCATTTTATGTAATCAGTAATTTACTTGTGTTGCGTTGTTATCATATAATTTTTTTTCATTTTTTCTTTACTTATTATTTAATAATTTTATGTAATCTTTTATACTGTCTTTTATCCTTCAAATTATTAATGTGTTAGATTATATAATAACAAAAAATGATACAATCTATTTTAAACGCTCAATTCATTACAACAATATAATACAATTATTTTGAAAAAAAATCATAATTCTTTAATTCACTTTTTCACTTTAATAAAATTGTTTAAGTTTTTATACTTCTATAATGTATTTACAAATGTTGACTCGGAGGTTTATCTTTCAAATTTCATCTGGATTTTCTAAGAATTCATAGTAAAATATGGTGATACATAGCAAAAGGTGCAAAAAGGACATACATGAGATAAAAATACTATAAATTAATAAGGATTTTGAACAATTACATTTGGTGAATATGCCTTTTTCTGAAATTAAAAAATAGCATAAAGACAAACTTATATGAGTTAATGTCAATATGATCATTTGAATAGTCTGAAATATTTTAATTAATTTGATTATCTAACCTAAAGATATACATCATTTATTTTATTTGTAAAATCAGATCATTTTATGCTTACTTATTTCATAAATTTTTATTGTAAGATAGACTTATGTGATACTCGTTTATTCACCAAAATTATATTTTCATATAAAAGTTAATTTCATTTAGGTCATTTTAAATTATCGTTAATTGTGTATTTCTAGTTTAGATAAAAAGAAATAATTAAAAATCTCACAATTTATTTTTATATATATTAATAATTTTAGAAAGTTAATATCATTTGATCTGACATTAATGTGTTTCTTATATCATCTAATTAATTTCACTATTTTGAAGAATTATATTTCAATCCTTTGATTTTCTCATTTTTCATATTTTATTTTATTTTCATTCTCATTATGATTTCATTTTTTTAACCAAAAAATGAAGGTACCAATCCAAACTTGATCGCATCAACCATGAAACCATGTGATGCGACAAACTGTGTTAAACTCTGCCATAAAAAGTTCGATGGCAAGCGTACGTTTACCTCCTGGCGCTCGCGGACCACTGCGATCAGGGGATTGTTATATCGATGGGAGTAATTGTACATGTTCTTTTTGCTGTGACGGTCTATGTTGATCTCTTCTTATAAATTATCTCATATGTTGCAATGGAATGAATTGATACATTTCGTCTTTATTCTTTTCCAAATGTTATTAAATTCGCTAGATAAAAAGGATATATATGATGATTGATACAATATTTTAATAAACATAAATTATATCAAGCCCAACACACCTTGGCCGCCCCTTCATTAAGGGTATTTTAGACATTGCACATGGTGTATTTACACACCATGGCCGCCCCTCTCATTAAGGGCAAAGTGTTTTTTTTGTCTTCTTTTGTATTATACTAGAAGTAGGACTTTTTAGGTCTTCTCTCTTTAGTTTTTGGATGATAAACATGTGAAAGACTTTCTTCTCTCTTTGAGAGTGTAACACCTTTAGAGTGGGGTTTGGAAAAGCCAAGTAGTTATTGTAGGGCTTGGAAAAGTCAATACTGTTCTCTTGCTTAGAAACGGTGGTTCATGAGGTGAGTTGATTCTCTTAGCGATCACCGCAAGAAGATTGGTGTTGCTGCGAGTTTAAGGGTCTTATCGTTTAATACACAATTTGATTCTTCTTTCTTCGTAACTTCTTATGTCATCTTATCTATCTCTTTATCTTATTGCATTTGTATGTTTGTGTTTTATCTTCTTATTCTATAATTCTTTGTGTTGCTGCCCATACTTGTTTTGTATCTTGATTTTCTCTTGTTATTCATGGCTGGTTTGTGTTAGTATCGTGTCCCGTATCACTAGGTAAACTAGATAATAGACTTGGTCAACATGGCATGCTCAATAATACTATGATAAAAAACCCCTGAAACAACCATTTGGGCAGAGTATCCAACTAATAAGAATCATCTAACCCCTTTACAAACTTACAACTCCTCTCTGACTTAGTGGAAATGATGGCAACTGAATATTAGATAGACTATGGAAACGCGCTTTATATTAAAAAATAGACATGAAGACCTGTTTCAAGTGATCAAACTCATTTTGCGTCTAATCATTCAAGCTATACGACACAAACCTCTCCAAGAAGGCCTCATAAAATCGGGTCCAATCATAGTAGCCAAACCTAAATGTCTGTAACTGGATAAAGACCTCTACCAATCTCTAGCTACATTGGTCAGCCAATATGTTAGTATAAGCAACTTCATGAGACTCAAGGCAACTTCTTTTGGCAATCAATCAGAAATTCATAGGTATCCTTTCTAATCGCTCTACTAAAACTTGGGAGGAGCCAAATAAAGTAACCTCTCAAACCTCTTTTGATCATCAGAAAAGATTGAATGACCCATAGCGACTGGAAGAATAACGTGTCTGATAGGCACACAATCCATATGTGGGGATTGTTGGGTTCTATATGTGTGTTGAATGGAAAATGGAGAAATCAAGTGGAAGAAAAAAAATGAGTTTACACCAAAATGGAAAGTGTACTCAAAATTGGCAAGTTTACTCTTTCTCCCACATTGGTGGAAGAAAGAGAACTTGAGAGTACTTACATTGAGAAACACTTACTCCACATGGTAAGTAAGGCAAGAAATAAATGATGCCTCGTGCCGTCGTCGTCGCTCGCTCGCTTGACTCAGCTTCGGATTTGAAAAATGATCGATCGATGAGATATATCTTTTTGGACAAATTTTATACTGATGCATTTATTCACTGCACTGTTTCTGTTTCAACTAAACTACTGCAGATTTTTGAAACTATATTTCCTAAACTGATATATTGGTTCAAACAGATGCAACTCTTCAACGAAGTGATGCACTATTTCACGAAATGGTGTACTGTTTCAGAAAATTATTACAATGGTTTAAGTAAACAGACATGCATTTTCAGGAAAAGACACACACCTTTGAATTGAACCAATGTCACCTTTCTAAAGAGGCATCTTGTGGCTATAAATAACCTGGTTTTCATCCACAGGTTTGAGATAGAAATAACAGAAATTTCAGATTATAAAATCTTCTTCTTCTCTTGAAAAAACTATTCTGTGTGATCATTAAATCGTTCAGTGTGTTCGTAGAATCCGCCTATTTGAGGTACCGCTATAGTTG
>NC_061117.1:590546-596122 GCF_002878395.1 Capsicum annuum | reverse complement strand
TGAAAAATGTTTTTTGGAATGTGTTAGAGGATGCAAAGGTCAAAAACCTGATTGTGATATACTTTGTTATAAAGTATGTAATGATGATTATCCAATGGATTATTGCAATCTTAATTGTGCAATTAACAAATGTGGAAGTTTAATTAAAGGTATATTTTTTTTTAGGGATTTTTAGGGTTTAATTACATTTTTTTTAGTCGATGATGTGTCAGAAATGGTCTCTTCGTCTCAGAAAAATGAAGGTAAGGTATTTCGCTTTGTGAAATTAATTGCAGTGGTTATATTGTTCTTGTAGGGTTCTGAGAGATCGAGATCGATTTTAGGGTTGATTATAAATGTTATTCGAGTTATGTGGTGTTTTTCACGCCACAATATCGATTAAGAATAAATTAAACGCGATATCTGGGACTGGGAGATTGACTTATGACCTATTATACCTTCTTTTAGAGTTTTTTAGGCTTTTAATTACATTTTTTTTTGTTAGTGTTGTGTCGGAAATAGTCTCTTCGTCTTACAAAAATAAAGGTAAGGTACTCCGCCTTGTGAGATTATACTAATTATATGTTGTTCTTTTAGGGTTTTGAGAGGTTGAGATCGATTTTATGATTGATTATAAATGTTATTCGAGTTATGTGGTTCTTTTCACGCCACATATCTGGGGCTGGAAGATCGACTTTATGACCCGTTATAAATGTTTGAATAAATCTTAAAGAATTTTTAATATATGAGGTACATCAATTTTTGGTCTAATATATAAATGCGCTTTTATCCGGGGGTCTATCAGAAACAACCTTTCTACTTTTTCGGAAGTAGCGGTATAGACTGCGTACATTTTACCCTCCCCAGACCCTGGTGGGAATTCACTGGGTTTGTTGTTGTTGTTGTTGTATATAAATGCGCTTTGAGTTGCGTATATGATGTTTTCGTAGGAGATCGGTAAAAAAAAAAAAAAAAACTCAAGAGATAGGTAAATAAAACTTTGGATCGGAGTATGTTTTTTTATATGATATTAATGTTTTTTATTTAATTTGTTACTGATCATATGAGATCATTTCCGACTTATAATTGTATCTTTTTTTATTATTATTTATTTAATTATTCTTCGATTTACTACTAACATATTTAATTATTTGTTTTATGCAGATGACAAACAATGGAAAGGTTGCATGAATAATTGTTCCAACAATTATTGCAAAAATTAGAGCTTTGTTTAATGATTTTAATTTTGTAAAACCAAATCTAATCTGTGAAATTATTGTCAAAGTTTTAATAATAGATGTTTTTTTTCCTTGATTCTATATTTGGATTAATATTCAGGATTTAATTTCCTTTTACAAAAAGAAAAAAATTAAGAAAAGTTTAAGTGGCATTTTGCAATTAGAAAATATTATAAATGAAAATGTTTATTAAACCTTGATTATTTATAATGTTAACTTATTAAAACTATAGGGAAAAAAAATACAAATATTGAGAGTTTAGATGTACTAAGCGCATAAAATAGCTTATTCTAAAATCGCACGGATACAATATCTAATTATAACTATATGTGTATGTATATGTTGTTAATTGTATATGTTTGTGTGCCCGATTGTACGTATGTACCTGTGGACAATGACGGTTAGAATTTTTAGATACACATATACATGTAAATATAAGTGCATAAACGCTATAAAGTTTCATAATCTCGTTATGTTATGTATTTTTCAAAATATCACTATAAAGTGGGCGGAGTTCACTAGTTCGGCTAATTTTTCAATAAAAAATAAATCATATACGAAAATACACGAATACATATGAAATTTCTTTCATTGTCAAAGGAGAAAAAAAAAGATTCAAACGTAACATCCGATATCTGAATTTAGACTTTTTTTTATATTCAAAACTCGAAATCTCCAAATAAGGTAAAACATTTACTCCAATTTATGACTAATCTTCTCTTTAATTAGTAAAAAAAAATCAAATCAAATCATTTCAATCAACTGCATTTAATATTTATACAAATATATATTTATTGCCCTTAAAAATATGCCAACTGTTTAAATATATATCCTTTAATAATTTCCATACATATCTATATTTACCAAAAAATAAATCCATACATACCTAATTGATATATAAAATATTTTTTGCTTTTAATTCATTAACACATAGTACACCAACTATATATATAAGTCACATAAAGTGAGAACAAACAAGTTTATAAGTTAAAAAAAATAAAATGGCAAATTTTTTTTCTTTTATGAAATTTATGGTGATGATAATTATGATCACTAATTTACAATTAGTATATTGAAAATTATATCAACAATGTTTTAGGGATTGTATTAAAGCATGTTTTCAAAGTCCTGAATGTTATATCTCATGTGCAAGAGAATGTGAAACTTTTTCTTTAAATAATTTTTTATCACCAACAAATTATTGTAATCTTGGTTGTTCAATTGACAGATGTTTAAGTTTAATCCAAGGTATTATGAGATTTTTATTTGGTTATTTTTATTTAATTAAATCGTAACTGGTTATAGACGATCATTTTCTCCTTAGGACGACAGGTAAAATGTTATTGGTATATATATTTTTATGAGTAGTTGTATATTTTTTTTTTGGTTATATGAGGGGTGTATTTATAGTTCTCGGTATGAGTTTACATGAACTCGATAATTTTTGTTTGAATTTTTTTATATTAAGAATTTTGAAATTTGGTGTGTTGGTCTAGTTATTATATATTAGATGGGTGGAATTTACATCAATTAGCGATTAATTTTTTTTATTTTTTTTTTGTAATTTATTGGCTGTCTAGATAATAGTTTAAAGATTTCTTTTGAGCAAATTGAAAATCTTATGACAGGTGGTAGATCGTAATTTCGAATTTGTAAATTATATTATTACAAAAATCAATGAGTCTATTTTTTATTTTTTTTGTATGCAAGATCAAATATATATGAGCAAAGTTGGGAGATTGCGTAAATCAATTTTTAAAATTAAAATTATTATAAAAATTCATAAATTTCAAATTTTAAATCTTTCTATTTATAAATGAATCATTTTCATCTATTCAAATAGTAATTTGTCATTAACTCATATGATATCATATTTTCATCTAGGTTAATTGTAATTTTAATTTCTTATTATTATTATTATTTTTTTCTCCTATTTCACTATCATATTTATTTTGTGTATTTTATTATTATTATTATTATTATTATTTTGTACAGATGACAAACAATGGAATGGTTGCATGAAGGATTGTTTTGGAGATTACTGCAAAAAAGCTTAGAAAAAAAAATTATAATATTAATTAATGTAATATCATTAATTAATGTTGTAAATGAATCCCTAATAAATGTCATTGTTTGCCATATTTTTATAATATATGCTTTTCTTGAATCAGTATTTAAATAGATGTTGATTTCGTTGTTCCATCATTTTGAACATATAAAATTTAAATTTATAAGAGAAAATTTGGCTATTAAGTTTCTTTAAGTTTTTAATTAACAAAATGGTCTACTTTTATTTTCTCATTTGTCGGACAGATAACAGATTTGTCTATATATCTGTCGGACAGATAATAGATCTGTCGGATTGATAATTAATCTGTCTATATATCTGTCGTACAGATAATAGATCTGTCGGATTGATAATCAGTCAGTCTTATATATCTGTCGAATAGATAATATATCTGTCGAACGGATTGCTAATCAATCAGTCTTATATATCTGTCGGATAGATAATAGATCTGTCTTAAAAATAGGTCATCTCCCTAAATAAAAAAACTTATGGTCCATTTAATTAAAAAATAGACTTAAAAGGTGTATTTAACAAAGTTTGGAGAAAAATCGTGGTGGAAATGCGGTTGAAAGATGAAATGAGACAACAGAACGAGTGAAAGAAGTTACTGATGAGCAGAGGTAGAGGATGCCCTTTTAGTGGCCTCGTGCGGTACTCAAAAAAGACAAGCGCAGTAGATAGTGCCTTTCATAGAACGGTGCCTATGGGAAGTAAGGGCTAGAGGATGCTAATCACTAATAGAATCTACGGTCTCAGTTGGCTGAAACCTTTCGAATTGCTTCCGTTTTTGCTTCTACTAGAGCATAGCGCGAGCCTTGCACCCTTCAGCTGACGCTCTCGTTTGGCGCTGGTGCCTTGCTTCAGCGCTAAGGCTTTTATAGCTATGAAGTTGTTATTTCTGCTTTATAGCGTTGAAGTCGTTTTCTGCTTTCACTTCGGCCTTGTTAGATAGAGTCTCACTTTAAGGTCGAGTAGCTTCTTGGTCTCCAACACTCAATCGTCTGACAGTCGCCAACTTTCAAAGAGTTCTCAGACTAGAAGACATAGTTGATTAGATCCAGAAACCTCAGCAGCTCCTCGCATCCCCAACTACGAGTGCCACATAACATCACATTGTAGTAGGCATCTGTAAGAAAGCCGTGATGAATAGCGTCATCCCCAAGCACTGTCCGAACAAGTTCAGGCATGGTCCATTTCGGGGGTAATACCCTCCTGGCTTCATGCACACACCTGGTGTATTCATCACATACTTTAGAAAAGAATTTCTCAAAGTCAGGTGGAGCACTTTGCGCGTCGGACGCTTTTGAAGAACTAGTTAATGTGCTACTAGCGGAAGGGAAATAAATAGGATCCCTCCGCATAAATTCTAAATCTCTAAGCGTTGTATTACCAACAATTTGATAAAGGACGATTTGATTCATTAGTATGAGTTAAGTTCTTGTTATCAAGTAGGGATCCTACGGAATGGGAATCTCCGATATTGGAACCAATGATCGCTAACTTGCTCAAGTCGGTCTGATACTGGTTTTTCCGAGGCAGGGTAAAGTTAGTTTAATCAAATCTTCAATCAAAAGTGAGAAATCATAATATCGTATAATAAGCGTAGAAACTGTGGATCATAGACGGACATAACAAAGCTTGAGTGAGTGAGCTTAGTGACTTCTTTTCCGGGTTCACTCCGACACTCCTATAGCTAACCTGTCGCAGGAGATTTATTTATTTACAGGAAAAAAGGGAAGGGCATTGAAGACCAGGTCTTAGTCGGGCAGATGCCGACTTATACGATGAAACTTCCGGGGGCTTGACTCAATATCAGGAACCTACTTACTGGCTTGAAGGATCCTTAGCTTGCCTCCTTAGAGTATCCCAAGTGAGTCTTTCTTCTTGTCTCTGTCAGTAGGATGGCACAGGGCATATTTGGCTAGACGGAGAGATCAGAATATCCACACTCGATCTTCAGTCTACTTCAAAGGCAAGAGGGAGACAAAAAGCAAGACTTGCACACGCCTGACTCATTCACAAAGACTACTGTAAGGGCATGGCACCCCCGAAACCCGAACTACAATAAAAAAGGGGGAAAGCTCAATCGCCAATCGAGTCGACAAACCCGAAGTAAAGGATTCAACTCAGTTCAACTTACTTTGCTCGAGAGACCTAGGCTCATAGATAGAATCAGAGGCGGGGAATAGTGAAAGAAAGAGAAGAAGCGGGGTAGAGGAATAGGTCAACTCATCAGGCTCATAACCTGAAGATTGCAGTTTGAACTCTGGGAATAATTATTATTTGACTTG
>NC_061117.1:573046-585546 GCF_002878395.1 Capsicum annuum | reverse complement strand
CTCTCAAACTTCATGATTCAGGGAGCATTTCCTGGTCCACACCTTGGAATTTAAGACTGGATATCTTAGTAAATTGAAGAAGTGCTCAGACTCAGCTGTGATCAATCTTCCTTGAAGTTCGATTAACTACGTGGGAAAAATGTCAGTTCAACCTCAATACCTCAAGTAATGGTATAGGAAGAATCCGAGGATGAGAATGAGGAAGTAGAGAGCAACCAATCTTCTTGTAGTGGAGTTGAGACCTGTTCTTTATATCTTTCTTGATCCTTGATTTCTCTTTCAGCCAAGGGTCTTCGAATAGGAGAAGAAAGGCAGAGGTCCCTATGCCACTGACTAGAAGATGCGAAATGCAGGAATGCAATATAGGGCAGATAGGCCACGAGAGAAGTATAAGCCAGAGTAGTTCTGGTAAAGAAGGACTCTTGGGGGTCTAATTTGCTTTCTATCTGACAGTACAAAAAACAGGAAGGGGTGGTTCTTTCATTGCTTTGACTTTGAGAAGAGAATCGTTGGTTTAACCGATGAACTACGTGGGAAATATGAGTTAAGAGGACAAGAGGATTTGATCTCCACGAAAGGCTAAAGAAAGATTAAAAAAAAAGCGAATCATCTTTATTTCTATATTATACGCAATTTCTAAATAAGGGAAAATTACATATAGAGAGGCGCAAAGGACAGATATGCCAATTTGGGATAAGAAGATAAAGATTTCAATAACTTAGACTCGAATTTGAAATAAGCTAATAAGCTCTTTCTCGATTCGCCGCATTTCTATCTCTTACTATCAAAAAGAAGACTAGCTTTTGGTATCTTCACTAACTCGATTCAAGAGCGACTCCAGGGCGTTAAGCTCGGTGAGGTGGGTTCGAAAGACAGAGAGTTGATGAGGAGGCTTTTATAAGAAAAAAGGCATGGTTCTTTCAATTCCGCATTCAGGGAAAGCAGCTTCCGCTAAAAACCATATCTGCTACTCTGACATTAGCTATTCGAGTAAAATCATAGGATTGAAAGTCGATTGCTACTTTCTTGCCTTGGGGCATCGCATTCTGGATAACGTAATAAAAAGTCTTTCTCTACTGTCTTCACCCTGGTCCTCTCATACGCCGAGGGCTCAATTACAGGTTTCTTTATAGGTCAACCCCTACGCTGGCGCTGGTGCTGACTTGTTAGATCTTGCTTTCAGGTTCTTTAGTAGCTCTACAAAGGGTTATTAATGGGATAAAGTCGAAACTTTGACTCCAACTATTACTGAAATGGATAAGATTGTATGAAGGAAGAGAGAGGACTAATCGGGTGAGAAGTCCGATTGATGACTGACTTTTCTATGCTGCCATTGATAGTCTTTTCTAACTTCTTACTAACCTTAAAGCTAACTAGAAGGCGAAGTATCTAATGGGTATTAGGGACGAGCTCTTAAAGAAGACTAAAGGAGCCCTCCCAGCAACTAAACAATCAAAAGTGTGTGATCCTCCCCATAGTATAGGCCTAGTATGATTGACATATCAAGTCAAGAGGGCGAGGACCCTATGGCAAATGGATGGGATAAATCCCTAGGGTCGGGCGGTTGCTACTCCTGGGCTAGGACTACTATGTCCACCCAAAAGCTCTAATTCTCAGGCTAGTCCGAAAGCAATAAAAGAAAAGATTAGCAAGGCTAAGGAAAACAAGTACAAGCATATGTATGCCTTGTTTATAGAATGCCTTTCCGTCTAAAATCACGAGTTCGGACTTTCCTTTCTATCTGCAGACTGCCTAGAGACCTCTTTGAATAATAGAAAAGCAAGCAGCACAAAATGCCTATGCTACTGTTAGAATTTTCTGAAAGGTAACTATCTCGGTTTCATAGAGAAATTTATATAGAATCTTTGAAAAAGACTTTCAGAAGATTAACAACATTTCAGTACATTGAGTAATATATTACTACTAAATTTAACAAATTCGACTCTTAAGGTTTTATCTTCTTTGTAGGGGTATGGTATAATACGATATTTGAAAATTCGGTACGATAATTTTGGTATTCGATTTTTAAAAGCATTATACCATTGTCATACCATATTAATTCGATATAGTTCAGTATTTTAATGGTCGATTTCGATATTTTGCAGTATGGTAATCAGTAACCATAATTCGTTCAACTTCAACAATATATACTCGTATACTAGAGTATTACTACTTCGACTTTTCAAAAGCACGTCTCAACTCTCAATTGTATCGTAAATACACATTACACATGTAGAAATATTTAAATAGAAGTACAAACAACTCCTTTTATTAGTCAATTACACTTTTATATCTAAACACTTTTAATTTATACTAATACTAAGTAGTATATATAGAGAGAGAGAGGCGTATTTATGTAATTATATACTTTGATATGGTATTCGGTATTTCGATTGGTTATTTATAAATATTGAATACCTTATCATATACTAAAAAAAAAAAATGTATATCATATATATCATATCAAATACCATAATATCAAAATCACGATATCAAAAATTTTTATTTGATTTGATAATTCAGAATATACCATACTATGCTAACCCCTACTTCTTTGTATCCAATAAGAAACTATCTTTAATTTTGCCAAGTTTATTTACTACATTTTTCATATTTATTCTCTCTTCTTGTCTTTTTCTTGTACATTCCAAAGCCAAATTCATCATAGAAAATATGCAAATTTCATTTTCTTCAAAGAAAATATTTGCATCAATAATTGTCTTCAAATCACTTGGAAATGACTCATTTGCCCATTGTCTCATGTTCATGTTTTCATTGAAAAAATCATTTGTTGGCCTTCTTCTTGTCAATATCTCCATTAACATTATGCCATAACTATAAACATCACCACTAGTGGACACTATTCCCTCTGAGCCATATTCTAAAACAAAAAAAAAAAAAAATATGTTATAATGAGTTAAATATAACGATTGTGTAGAAAGATTCTATACGATCAGTATATATAAGTTAAATTCATTTAACTCTACTCTATAAGGGGTGAATGTTTTGTTAGTTCAAGTGATCTTTTGAGTGGGGTCCTTTTGACCAAAATAAGTGATTTTTTAAAATCAGCTCACCAAAGTAATATGCTTTTTTGAAAAACTTTACAAAACTAGTATAAACATTGTTGGCAGTAACGTATTAGATTTAGAAAAAAAATAACGGACCAAGATGAACAGTAGACGATGTTAAAGTAGGAATCATTACTGATAGTAACATTTTTGGCTAATGTTACCAACATTAACGAGACTCTGCCACTCTGCCAAATCAACTCTGCTATGTGGTAGAATTGCAGAGTCTCGTTGCCATTGGTAACTTTTTAAGCCAAAAACGTTACTGTCAGTAACGATTCCTACTTTGACGTCGTTTTGATGTGTTATTTTTTAAAAAAAAAACTTAATACGTTATTGCCAACAACGTTTATACTAGTTTTGTAAGATTTTCAAAAAATATATTACTTTGGTGAATTAAAGGGACAGCCCGGTGCACTAAAGCTCCCGCTATGTGCAAGGCCGGGGAAGGACCCCCACCACAAAGGTGTATTGTACGCTACCTTACCTTGCATTTTTGCAAGAGGCTGTTTTCAAGGTTTGAACCCGTGAGGTCGTGATCATATGACAACAACTTTACCGGTTACTATTTTGGTGAATTGATTTTAAAAAATGACTTATTTTGGTCAAAGTATCTGATAACACATGCAGGATAGGTTTGCTATTGACAAAGTTCATTCCACGACGATCTATATGGAAGGACAGTTTTGTTGATACAACCGAAGTCTTTCTTGTCTTTCTATGTAAGGTTAAGGAGCAAAGAGAAGCGCTTTTGCTACTGAGAAAGCAAACGGTCAGCGCAAAGGTTCAAGACTTAGCTGAGCGTCAGTGAAGCTAGATTCTCATAGCGCCAAAGTCACCTTAAATGACCAATATTAGTAGGTGGTTGAAATATATTAAAAGGGCGGACGGGTGCACTAAAACTCCCCCTATGCACACGGTCCAGGGCCTACCATAGAGGTGTATCGTGCGCAATCTTACCTTGCATTTCTACCAAAGGTTGTTTCCAAGTGGTTGAAATATAGAAAAAGGGCAGCCCGTTGCACTAAAGCTCCTGCTATGCGCAGGATCCGGGGAAGGGCCCCACAGCAAGGGTGTATTGTATTCAGTCTTACCTTGCATTTCTACCAGAGGTTGTTTCCAAGTGGTTGAAATATATAAAAAGGATAGTGTAGTGCACTAAAGCTCCCGCTATGCGCAGGGTCCGGGAAGGGCGTCACGACAAAGGTGTATTGTACGCAGCCTTACCTTGCATTTCTGCCAGAGGCTGTTTCCAAGTGGTTGAAATATAGAAAATGGACAATATGGTGCACTAAAGCTCTCGCTATGCGCAGGGTCCGGGGAGGGCCTCACGACAAAGTTGTATTGTATGCAGCCTTACCTTGAATTTCTATCAGAGGCTGTTTCCAAGTGGTTGAAATATATAAAAAGGACAACATGGTGCACTAAGCTCTCGCTATGCGCAGGGTTTGGGGAAGAGCCCCACCACAAAGGTGTATTGTACGCAGCCTTACCTTGCATTTCTACCAGAGGTTGTTTCCAAGTGGTTGAAATATATAAAAAGGACAGCCTCGTGCACTAAAGCTCCCGCTATGCGTAGGGTCCGGGGTGGGCCTCACGACAAAGCTGTATTATACGCAGTCTTACCTTGCATTTCTACCAGAGGCTGTTTCCAAGTGGTTGAACTATAGAAAAAGGGAAGCCTGGTGCACCAAAGCTCCCGCTATGCGCAGGGTCCGGGGAGGGCGTCACGACAAAGGTGTATTGTACGCAGTCTTACCTTGCATTTCTGCCAGAGGCTGTTTCCAAGTGGTTGAAATATAGAAAAAGGAAAGTCTGGTGCACCAAAGCTCCCGCTATGCGCAGGGTCCAAGAAAGGTCTCCCACCACAGAGGTGTATCGTACGCACCCTTACCTTGCATTTCTGCCAGAGGCTGTTTCCAAGTGGTTGAAATCTATGACAAAGAAATTGTTTACCTGGTGCAATGTAGCCAAAAGTGCCCAATGTGTTAGTTTGTGCCATGGACTTGTTGTGAGCTAAAATCTTTGAGATGCCAAAATCACTAACATGTGCCACCATGTTATAATCTAACAAGACATTTTCAGGTTTCATGTCACAATGGACTATAGGTGAATCATAACCATAATGAAGATATTCCAATGCCATAGCCACATCAAGCATTATGTTAACTCTTTGAAACATGTCCAAGACTTGATGTTCCTCACCATACAACCAATTTTCAAGGCTTCCATTTGGCATGTACTCGAGAACGATCGCTCTCGTGTACTCATTGGAACATGTAGTGATCACCTTGACGAGATTTCTGTGCTTAACGCTTCTCATCACTTGGCATTCGGTATCAAACCTCTTGCATCCTTCTGCGTTTTGCAGATTTAGTACCTTTATCGCGACTGTAGTTCCATTAGCTAATATGCCTTTGTAAACAGAACCTGAACCTCCTGAACCAATCATGTTAGAGCCACTGAAACTATCCGTTGCTTGTTGAAGTTCGCGGTATGAGATCAACTGGTGTGTTGTGATTTCTGTTAGCTCTTCGTGGTCTTGAAGTTCCGTTCTTCTTGATCTTCGCTTGAGGAACAGAACAACTGATATGAGGAAAACTGAGACAACCACAGGAATGACAATTGCAAGCACGTGTTTCCTAGACTTTGATCGTTTTTCTGCAGTACTTGTAGCACATTGAGAAACTTCTGATATAGGTTTTCCACATAAATCTTTGTTTCCAACGAAAGATTGAGGCAAAGATGTTGAAAACACACCACGAGTAGGTATTTCACCTTCGAAATGATTGTAGGAGAGATTGATTTCTTTAAGGAACCAGAGTTTTTCTAAGGACGTTGGGATGTTACCTGATAACTCATTTGAAGACAAATCCAAGAACTCCAAGCTTAACAAACTGCCAAGCGATGATGGAATTGCACTGCGAAACGAGTTGTTTGACAGTGAAAGATAACGCAGGCTTATGAGGTCTCCGAATGTGCTTGGTATCACACCGGAGAGTTGGTTACTTGAAAGATCGATACCTTCAATAGCTTTCAATTTTCCAATGTCGATTGGAAGTTCGCCTTGTATTGAATTTTCTGTCACATTCAGAAAAATCAGGCTATTGATATCCCATAGACTTGTAGGCAGGCTTGACGTGAACTTATTGAAGCCAAATGAAAGCCGTTGCAGCCTACTGAGATTTCCAATGCAGCTCGGTATAGTCCCAGAGAGCTCGTTTTCATGTAGAATCGCGTCTCCTAGATATACCAAGTCACATACTTCCTCCGGAATTGGCCCTCGTAGCTTGTTTCTGCTTAGATAAAGCCTCTGAAGTTGCTTCAGCTCGCCAATCTCTGTCGGAATGGTTCCTGTCAACTGGTTACCGCTCAAGACTAGCGATAACAGGCTACTCATATTGCCAACTCCTCTTGGAATTCGTCCATTGATTCGACTTTTCTCTACGTTGAACATTTCTATAGTGGACGAAAGATTGCTAACCGAATCAGGCAACACGCCGTTCAAGGGATTGTTAGCCAGTATCAGAAACTGCAGCTTCTTACAATCCACCAAAGAATTCAAGAACCCAAGCTCTTGCTGTCCTCTCTCATTCGTAAGCTGATTGCCACCAAGATTCAAGAACTCGAGCTCACGGAGATCTCCCAAGTCACTCGGCACTTCGCCTGTGAAAAAGTTATACGCCAGCTCCAGCTCGATAAGCTTAGAAGCATTTGCAATGTACATCGGGATTTCACCTTCAAGCCGATTATCCGGCAAGAAAATTCCTTTAAGGTTTGGAAGATGTAAACCAAGAGTAGTTGGAATTCGCCCCGACAGATCGTTATCACTAAAAGCAATGTACTCCAAAGAAGACATGTTGAATACAGATTCTGGTATTTCACCGGTTAGATTATTGAAATCGAACCCCAACATCTTCAAATTCGATAAATTCCTTAATTCATGAGGAATTCTACCACCTATATGGTTGTTCACACAACCAAGATATTCCAAACTGGAAATATTAGTCAATGACACTGGAATTGTACCACTTATTGCATTCTGAGTGACATAAAAACTTTCAAGCCTAGTTAAACAACCAATATTTCCAGGAATTTGACCTGTTAAATTGTTGTAAGACAGAACAAGACTCCTTAACTCACTGAATTGACATAGCCTTGAAGGTATCTCACCGATGATTCGATTACGACTAAGGTCTATAACTTCAAGATTCATCACACCCTTTGCTTCATTAACCAAGAATGAACCAGAAAGACTATTGTTTACCAGATACACAACGCGTAACGACGATATGCTGAAGACTGATGCAGGAATAGAACCTGAAAGCTGATTATGTGACATGTCTAACTCAACAAGTTGGGTTAGATTGCCAATCTCAGCTGGTATTTTACCGCTGAAACTATTTCCATCGAACCTCAATCTCTTCAACCTCGTGATGTTACTGACAGAAGTATGAACAGTCCCTTCTAGCTGATTGTTGTGAACATCAATGACTTCCAAATGAGGTAAATTTCCAAGTTCATAAGGGAGAACTCCGTGAAAAAAGTTGTTGCTAAGATTAAGCATAGTGAGAAATGATAAGTTGACTATTGATGGTGAGATTTTGCCTTGAAGATTCATGTTAGGGAGATTTAAGGCTATGACAGTTTGGTTATTATGTGGACTACATGTGACACCAAACCAAGAACAAAATGAAGTATTTGTTGTCCAATTCTCGGACAAGAAAGAAGTATTGGATGTAATAAGATGTTTAAAAGATAACAAAGCTTCTATGTCTGTTTCATTTGTGGAAGTTGCAACCATAGAATCTTGAAATGTCAATAGTAGTAGGATAAGAATATAGCTTTTCTCCATCTCTATGAAAGTAGATTATTCAATTTGTATGATAATCTAAGCTATTTATTGACAATTTGCAAGAATTGCTATGTACTTGTGTCATGTTATCCTAATGGGAATGTAGAAAATTTTGTGAGATAGTAATGTTTGACCAAAGATTATAAGTTTGTAGTATGTGGCCGTGGCGGAGCCAGTATTTTCACCAAAGGGATTCACAAGTAAATATACGAACTAACCGAAGGGGTTCGACGTCTACTATAAAATAATTTTAGCCATGTATATATAGTATATTTTTCCATCGAAGAGGGTTTGGATGAACCCCTATCCCAAGTGTAGCTCCGCCACTGGTATGTGGTGGGAAGGATAGGATCACTCCATCCATAATCAGATGTCTCGGTTTGGAATTATTCAGATCCTAATATGAATACCGGACGTCAAGGTGGAAAACTGAAAAAGAAATGACTTTGTATTAGCTAGGAACTTGATTATAAATGATTTCAAACACACAACTATTTATAATGAGAAAGGTTTAAAATCTTATCTAAGTGTGAATGAATATTAATAGTTAAATGCATGAACCAAGAAAATATGTCAAAATTAAAGATGGTATTTATGGTGTAACATTCCAATTTGACTCTTTAAAGTGTGTAGATTACTATTTTTTTTCTCATTTATCAGTTGTGTAACTTTGACTTCTTAATTTTTACGATAAAAAGCTCGTCGGAGAAAGTCAGGTGTCGTAGATAACCTCTATTTGGTTCAAATTATTGATTTTACGTAATAAATAGGAAGCTCTATCGCGCGATCATAAAGGTCCCAAAGTTAGATATATGGTCATATCTTTAATCAATGGCTCAAAATGGAGAAGAATAGTCTTCCTAATTTAATACTATATGGCAACTTCCAACAGACATGACAGTGACAATGACATGACAAATTGACACTAATATTAGTTTGTCAACAAAACAAAATAAATGAGATCAAATGTACCAAGAAGTCAAAGGATTTCATAGGTTGGTTGGCAAATTTGAGATGATTAATATTGTCTATCGGAAACAGTCTTTCAGAAGATAGTGGTATGAACCCACTATGTGGGAATACACTAAGTTTGTTGTTGTTGTTGTGTGTTTGAACCAACTTTCACGCACCTCGAGTAAATCCACGAGATACCTGTCACCTCCCGCCAGCAAGAGATAACAGGTATCAGGCAACTCTGTTCACCAACATTAGGACAGATGGGAAAAATCACCTAGCTAGCGTTCGTGCACCTCGAGTAAATCCATGAGATACCTGTCACCTCCTACCAGCAATAGGTAACAAATATCAGGCAACTCTGTTCACCGACGCTAAGACAGATGAGAAAAGTCACCTAGTATTTTTTGTACCTTCAATCTACTAGTTACTGATATATTCTAAGGTTGATTGTGGTTCGATTCTTCCACGGATCCTGAGAAGGATTAGAAGTGCGTAGTTTATCAAGTTGGCTGTAGGCATATATCACAAGGATCAAAATCAGAATTTGGTAATACGTATGACATCGCACGCGCATTTATAGGTACGATGTATACACCATGAACACACTTAAGTGTAACTTCGAAAAGAGTTTAAGTTATATAGACCGTCAGACGTAAAGAATCTCTACACTAGAACTGGAAGATCCCCATAGGGAAATAAAATCATGACATGAACAGGTCAACAAGAATTTTAACTGTACATTTGATACATTTTCACATAATGGTTCAAGGAAATGCAGGAGGGAGAGGAGGGGAGACCGGGAACTGGTGTTGCATTTTTCCGTCGTTCCTCGATGACGTGGTTTGTAACAAATCGGATACCAAAAAGTGCGACAACGGTGAAGAAAAAACCTCATGATAAAGCCTCGGTCATAAGTGAACGATGCTTCTGTTGCTGCTCATAAAGGTCGCGGAAGATGCTGTATTTGGCATCATGGTACTTCTTTACTTTCACGTCTTTAGACGGATGGACAACCTGCCATCAAAAACCATAAGAACGATAAAGCATAATGAATCTAAGCGGAGAGAAGGGGAAAGACGCTTTTCAAAGACGTAGCAGCCAAAGATAAAGATGAAATCACTAGAATCTGGTTGGCAAGGTGTATGGCGCTAAGGGTGGCGGTGGAAGAGAGAAGACGGGGTGTCTTCCATTATATTATTGGGAAGAAGATGACGCAAGAACGAAGACAGTCTCTCTAAGCAAGTAACATGACAATGCAGTAAAAGATTCTGCGGAACATTTAATCTGTTGTCCCATAAGATAAAAACAAAAGAAATTTAACTTTCTTTCACCACCGTTTAGGTACGAAAAGAGAACAACGGAATAGTAGGTGACAGTTCAGGTAGGAAAAGTGAACATATGATAGTTCAGGTAGGAAACTCATAAAAACGTGACACTTCAGGTGTATTTTTAACAGACAACATTGCATCAACTTTGGCAATTCTGTAGAAATTCTGGATATACTACACTCCGTCTAGGTGTTTAGAATAGCTCGTAGTGTTTCTTTTGCTGTAAATAGGGACTAGTGCACCCTGAGTACTATTTAATTATGAATCAGTTATGAACATATACAAAGTCACCCGTTCCACAAAAGAAAACGAAAAAATAATAAGGCAGGCAACAGCTAGTGCCCAGACTTCTGTCGCTAAAGGTTCCTCTTTTAGTGAGAAAAGTAGATAGTGTGAACAGTTGCGCACCTGACCAGCTGCATTCATTGCCTTCATCGCCTCACGAACAGTAGGATATTTCTTTGAAGCTACAGCACCTAGAATAGCAGACCCCAATAACACAGATTCATTTTCGCGAGGAAGAATGATAGGGTAACCTGCACAAGGTGTCATACAGCTAGGAATTGATTAATATATCCAAACACAGAAATTTAAGATTATTCAGTATGCTGAAGGCTTCACGCAGATACAGAAAGATACTATATTGAAATATATAACACACCCCTTTCAGCAATTGGGAAGCTCAAGGGGAAGTTTAAGATCACTACCATCCATATTCCATACAAATCTAGCACTTCCTAACTTGTTTCAGGTTATTTTCTTCTATTTCATTGTTTACTGTTCTAGACGAGAAAGGCGAGCCTTGGGGTAACGGGTACAGTTGCTGCCAGGTCACGGGTTCGAACTGTAAAAACAGCCTCTTGCACAAATGCAAGGTAAGGCTGCGTACAACCCTTCCTCAAACCCCCACGCATAGCGGGAGCTTAGGGCACCGGACTGCCCTTTTCTCTTTTTTTTTCTTTGTTCTAGAGGAGGTAATCAAGTTTTGGTAATATATGGGTGAGTACTCCTGCCTGTCATGGGGTTGAACTGGGTTCAACCATCGGCAACAGCGAGTTTCCTTTAGCCGACACAACTTGACTGGGACTGAGGCGTAGTCGTTGTTGTACTGTTCTAGAGGAGATCCAGCAAGGATATCATGCAAGCTTTGATATTTTGTGTTGGTATCAACAAAGAGGATAGTAAGCAAGCTTTGTTTACTTTTGCTGGTGTCAACTGACTAACTGATTGGGAATGCTGAGCGAAACAAAATCTATTAATTAATCTATTTCTTTCAAGTGTCTCACTAGAAACAGATCATAATTTCATTCTATAATACCTCGGGAAACTATTTTAGCAAATTTTAGTTCTCTTATTAACCTCTTTAGCATGTTACCAGGAGGTCACGGGTTCAAGCCGTGGAAACAGCCTCTCTCAGAAATGTAAGGTAAGGCTGCGTACAATAGACCCTTGTGGTCCGGCCCTTCCCCGGACCCTGCACATAGCGAGAGCTTTCGTGCACCGGACTGCCCTTTTTTTGTCTCATTAACCTCTTGCAATGTATCTATGTAGAGAGTAAATGCATTACACAGTTATCCACTTCATGTATTATCGCATAACTCATTGATAAACAGCGTAAAAAGGGAATGAGGGAGTGAGAGAGACCAATAATATCCGCATGCTCTTGAACAAATAGTCGATTCTTCGTAAGTCCACCACAGGCAAGTAGTGTGTCAATCTGGACATAAAGAAGCAATATAAGGAAGAAGATCATTTCAAGCAATGCGGTAAACTGGAAATTTAGCGTTTGCAACTGCTTTTATATCAGATTCTACATGAGCTATCAGAGTACAGAACGTAAGAGTTTCCAAGTAAGAGAGCAATAGCGATTCAATAAATAACAGATACAAACTAGTATCAGGAAATGAGTCATCACCTTGTGTCCATTAGCATTGCAGTGCTCTACTATATGGCGGGTTCCATATGCAATGCCCTGTACTGTGGCCAGGTAGAGAAGTGCCAGCTGCTTTTCACTAGCGTCGAGTGTTAAACCCGAAATCATACCTTTTGATTTTGGGTCTGCAATAGGGGACCTGACGGAAATTTCGCATGTAATTTATAGCAGATTGTTAGGAAATCAAGGTAAAAAAACGTGTTAACCATTCTAAAAAACACTATACCTGTTACCATGAAAATCTGGGAGAATATGAATATCGTTAGTCAATGCAGTTATAAACGGTGACCCCTCATCTTGCTTCATTGATTCCAATATCTCATTCAACAAGTCAAAGATTGAGATTCCTAGCAGAA
>NC_061117.1:554824-570046 GCF_002878395.1 Capsicum annuum | reverse complement strand
AACTTAGCACAAAACAACCTGCTATACTTCTGAACTGTTTAATTCTCGCTTATACTTCCATACTGGTAGTCGTAGTATTACTCAGGGAGTTTCTTGTTATTCCATTTTTGTTACTATTTAATGTTTCTTGCACTTCGATTATCATATCTTTTTGTTGCGACTGTTCCTGTTTTAGTATGCTTTGTCTTGGCTTTCTTTACTCTTGCTGTTTTCAATTTTCGAACTGCTTTGTAATGCTTTTACTTGAGAGCCAAGGGTCTACAGGAAACAGTCATCTCTACATCCCAAGGTAGGGATAAGGTTTGCCGTTTGCATACACACTACCCTCCCCCCAGACCCTATTTGTGGGATTAACGGAGCATGTTGTTGTTGTCTAATTCTTTGTTAGTTTCTTTATGGTGGTTCTCCGAAAGTGTGTTTTACGGGAAATCTCAAGCTGATACAAGCAAGTAGAGGAGATTGATTTTTCTGGCAAACAAAGTGAAAGAAAACATGTACTACGAATGGGCACGTACCTATTATTGAAGCACAATGCATATCTGAATATGGTTCATCACCGGTGAGCAACTCCCACATAACAATTCCAAAAGAATATACATCAATCTGCATGGAAGAAAAATATAAACATCAGTTCATAAAAGAGCGCATGCGAAAAGATAAGTTCCACTTCTAAAGAGAAGACATTACCTTCTCCGTCACCTTAGTTTTTCCACTTAGGAGCTCTGGTGCCATCCAGGGTAAAGTGCCACGAACACCTCCTGAGACTAAGGTGTGTTGTTTCACCTTTGATAAACCAAGATCACCAATCTAAAGGTAAGGCAACATAGCGTCAGTCGCTACAGATACCCAATATAGTATGAGAGCTACAGCTTTTCTGAGCTCACATCTAAATACCTTTTTAGCTTCAGATGATACTGAAATATCTAAACAACCAGGCTGTGGCGCTCGAGAATATTGCCTATCAAATAAAAGTATGTATCCAAGGAACATGAGCATTCACCATACCTTGCAGACGGGTCGATGTGGATCCCGCATATTTACCAACAGATTTTCACATTTTAGATCAAAGTGAACAATGTTTTTCCCATGTAGATACTCCATACCAAAAGCAGTATCCATGGCAATAATAAGCCTTTTACGACGATCAATAGTCCTGTTCAATATATATTTTATCAAAGATCTGTTTGGGATTTGGACAAAATATAGAAATACTGATAATGTTCTTTAAAATAACAGAACTAGGAAAACAGTGAAATCCAACTCAGACAGATACGTTCTAGATATCTGAAAAGCAAAATGTACCTGTCCTTTTTCTGTAAAAACTGTTTCAATGATCCATTGACCATGAATTCTGTAACAGTTGCTAAAGATCCATCTGGGCCATCACGAACTACACCGTAAAAAGAAACAACATTTGGATGGTGCAGTGAACTCAATGTTAGAGCTTCCCTCCAGAAATCTGCAATCTAATGAACAGAAGAGGACATTAAGATCATCTCCAAAATATATACAAATTCTGGAGAATAAAGACAATGAAACAACGAGGTGCTATAAGCAAGGTGTGGCTTCAAATTAATTTTCACCACCAGAACTCAGGTTATAAGTAGAAGTGGCAATACAAATGTTTGAGCAACACTTGGACAATGTCATTTGTGTCCCTCTTTTCAAATTCATCCTCTTACTTTCTTCCTAATTTGGATAGGAAATGCCTATAGTAGTGTTTCAAAACTTCTAATTAGAAGGTGTACAGATGAAAACTGGCTTACTGATGATATCTACCTAGTACTAGGACACACTAAGAACAGCGAGAAAGTAAGATGAGTGCAAAGGCATCTGACACGAAAGCCCTACTTTCCGGTTAACAATTACTAAAACGGCTTATTCTTCCTCATCTTTATTTAGGATAAAGATGGAGCTTTATGTTTTTTGTAGACATCCAAAATAAATATAATATGAAAGAGCGATCTAAAATATTACGACTACTTGGTAGCTTCTGAGAATCCTACAGCCCTTTTCGGCTGTGCCACCCGGAAACAAGTGCAATATCGAGTGCAACAACTGTATTCCACAAATGTAATATCATGAACAGGTAAGTTAAGCATGATTGTTCGTTAGCCTTGGTACAATGTAACCATATCATGATGGTTGAGATTCTTTAATTCTTACGAAGACCACTTTCTATCTGTTAATAAAACTCGCAGACAGAATATCTCCAATAAGAGACATCTTGTGTTAGATTTCATAGTAACAATTGCATGATCTGAAGGCAGAAGAGGAAACAATATCAGAAACAAGAGGAAATTCCTTGTAAGGTCCTACAACTGTAGCAAAAGGACATACTTTTGCCTTCCGAATGAGAGGTGCTGACGAATGCACTGGATATTAAAATTCATTATGGTTACATCTAGAATCTCCTTAGAGATCTTTATCAAGCAGAAATTTAATTGAAAAGTTCCATCAAGTTGATCTGACTTTAAGAATTGGATATTGAAAAGGTATCACACTGAAAATTTTCTTCACAAACCAAACAGAGAGATGCGCCGGTACCCACCATGCTTACAGAATACAGACCAAGAATTTTGAGAGAAAAAATGTGTATATTAACGACATACCAGACGTTCCCTATCAGATGGCCTACCAGCAAAGCAGCTGGCTTTGATTCTCTTTATAGCAACATCTGACCCCTTCCACTTTCCATGAAAAACTGATCCATATGTTCCAGAACCCAACTCCCGAATCTCCTCGAGATCTTCATTCTTTATTGTCTGTACCAAAGCAACATGCATATAGTTTTATTCTAATAAGAAGTATGAAACAAACAAAATATTCATTAAAAATAAACAGAACATAAAACAAATAAATGCAGAAGGTTTTCCCAACAAGCTCCTCAGAAAAATCTAAGAAGAAGAAAGAAAAGAAGCAACTAACACGACACATGATTTATCTAGAAAACGTTTTCCTCATAATCCGAATAGAAGAATCACAGTTGGAATGTGAATTAAAGTGTTCTAGACCAGTGGGGGAAGGGGAGACAAAACGAAGTGATTTTAAGAACCTGCAATCCCTTCTCGATAGCTTCTTCCTCGGCCTTTGTTGGCTCAATCTTGGAATTATTAACATTGTCATTGTCTGAATCAAATTCCACGCCCCCTTGGCCATCCTGTAAATCAACAAATTGTATTACATATAGAATAACACCTTTTTAAAACATAAATGATGCAAACTAATAATACTCACAGCTAACTCTGCATCATTCTCGTTCGCCACTTTAATAGAGTCATGCTCATGAGCAGAATCAGTGTTTTCTTGGACATCAACTTTTACATCCTTAACACTTTGTAATGCTACCTTTTCTGCAGGAGGAATCTCATTAGATAAGGATGTCAGTTGATCCTTTTGCGGCTTCTCATTCTTATGAGTTACACAAACATCAATAGTCTCAGTCTCTGCAGGAACACCTTCTTTTACAGCATTTTCCAGGGAAATGGACACAGGAGGTACAAGGTTGAGTCGAACGTTGTCCACTAATGCTTCGGTCGGACTGCCGTTGCCTATATTAGAGCCTTCCACCAAGCCTGAAGAACATAGCTGTTCCCCTTCCTGGTGAAAAGGACTCTCCTTCTCGCATCTATCAGCAGTTGATCTTGTTCCAGACCTACCCAATGAAGCTGGCCTGTCACCAAAGAACGGTCCTGAATCAGATTTCAACACCGGATCCTCCAGAGTTGCAAAAGTCTGCATGCCACCTGGGGCCTGAATAGCTTCTGCAGTGTGCATGGACTGATTTCCCTGGTTGTGAGCATTTGAGATCGAGTTCTGGGATGGCGCAAGAGAATATTCGGTCATGGAAAAACCATCAAAGCCCATCTTTTTCTGTGAAGAATCAAGCCAAGAATTTTGGTTCTCCATCCCAGATTGCAACCTAGGACTATTTTCCACTATACCCCTGACAAACCCAGGACCAGCAGAACCATTGACCAGCTGTGGTTGATTAGCAACCTCGTAAGAAAGACCTCCATGACTTGGGCTTTGAACATTCCTCCACAAAGGATGAGCAGGCATATTTGCTTGAGGAACCTGGTATGATGTATCTGGTCCATAAGCATAAGATGGATTTCCGTAGCGAACTGCACGATCTTCCATAGAGGGAAGATGAATCTGAGATCCCGTGCCTACCACCTGATCATGATATACTTGACTACCAAGATCCCGTCCAGTTCGAATGCGGCGAAGGTCATCATAATTAAGACCTTGTCCCAGGACCTGATGGCCATCAATCAAATTGCTGCCAGCTCCAGACGCAAGGATTTGAGGCTCCTCAACTCGAGTATTTGTTTGATGCTGCAAGCTCCATCCTCTTTCATGACTATGAGTCTCACTCTGACGGCAGCGTGGATCATTTTGTTCCACAGGGTAATATGAGTGGTGCAAACTGGCATCTGCAGGCACTGGGAATATCTCTCTTCTCGGTGGGCACTCCGCACAAGGGTTTGCAGCCTGGTGGAATCCATTTCCCAAATCAAATAGGGAATGTTCTCCAGGCTTCCAAGAGGAATCAGGATGAGGCTGATTGCGCTGGAAAGTCATTCGGCAATGCTCACATATACTGTTTCCCTCAAATGCATTAGCGCCCTGAAGGATGTTTCCTGGGAAGCCAGCCTTGTCTAATATAGGTGTATTCGGTAATAGTAGTATGTTATCTGTATATTGAGGCTGGTGATCATATACAGTTGGATGATTAACCGGAAGACGACCGTACTCTTCATGCATTCTATCAAAATTTCTCTCTTGGAACTCAGGGTATGGTGAATAGTACCGTGACGAAGAAGGAGAATTTGGAAACTCTGACAATGGACGTGGATCGAGGTGTCCTGGCTGTCTAGGAGAATAGTATGCTGGACTCCATGGGGCCTCCATTTCATTATACCTCTGATTAACTGATTGATGGGGCTGAGCTATACCCAAATGCGGTATTGTAAGGTGACGCAAGTTCATCTGAGGTATAGGCACTTCGTTACTCCTCAAACTATGGAGACTACCATCAAGCGTCATCTGACTAAAGCACTGTTCTGCAACGTGGAGATCATCTAATGGACCCGTAACCTGAAATTCATTATGCTGTCCCGTTCTGTATTCTGGGGATTCATTAAGGCTATTCAAAGCATCCACGTACCTTCTCTCATTATCCCTCTCATCCCCATCAACAAAAAGCAAGGATCCATCTTGATCAGCATGCGAAAACAGGAAGATCCTAAGCCTAGTAAATCCATCACCAGAACCCAACTTATCATATTCCTCCATCATATTTACCACATCATCGTCATTCACTACTGAGACAAGAGCATCAAGATCCTCATCAGGCTGCTGATACTTCAATACTGTTGCGCCCTCAAATATCTCCCTCATTTTGGCCATGAGTTCCTCATAAGAAATATCACGCGGAACACACACTATCCTTGTCTCACCACCCACATGCCGAAGCTTGCCGTCCTGTGGCCTGGGCAATATACTTCCTGAGAAACTACACAAGAACTTAACACGTGGAGTGTCATCGTTAGAACTAGAAACCGAGCCAGGGTTGGTCATTGTCGGGCTATCCATAGAGTGTTGCAAATCTTGCTACTCTCTCACCTAGCAGTCAGAATCTGAACGTTTTGCGTTAGTATCACAGCTCATAATACTCCAAAAATAACACCTCAAAACTCCCAAATCCTTTCCAACTCCAAATTCAGCAACTTGAACATTCAAGAACGTTGACAACGGTATCCACCAAGAATCATCAATGCCCTAGAAATATTCACCAAATACTTTAAATTCAAGAATCTTAATGTTCAAAAACACAACTAAAGTATCTCGATTTTTTGCATTCATATCTGAACTATCGGTTGCGCGAGTGTGCGAATTTCCTACCTGAACTATTACCAAATGTTTATCGAAACACACCTCAACCATCCATTGTTCCCTTTTCCTATCTAAAATATCACCATAGTTCAAGTAGGAAAAGAGCACATTTGGTGATGAGTTCAGATATTAAACTCGTACCTCATACACCTGATAGTTCAGATATGAAAAGCAAAAAACCGATATAGTTTACGTGTGTTTTTAACCCTTCACTCATAAAATAACAGTAACATAATTCAACAGCTAAAATCACACCAATTTTCAGCTCAAGTTAATCCAACAACATATCAAATACTACGCCAATAAATCAAAAATCTACAAACCCTATTCACCAATACAACAAAAATTACCACAACCCAAAAAAAATATCACAAAATACTCCCTACATAACTCAAAAAATTCATTCTCAAAACCCATAAAAATCCAATCTTTCAGCTCAAACAAACCAAGAAAGCTCCATATATTTGAACAAACAATTCAATATCCTCACACCCAATTAACTAAATAATTCAAATAACCCAAAATTAAGTAAAATTACCTTATAAACAAAATGCCCTTCTTGAATTCTGATTTCAACCAAAGCCTCCACCTTTCCAAGAATTTCCCAATTCTTGAAAACCAAAAAAAAAAAAAAAAACACCAAGATTCAAGCTTTCTTGTATTAAATCTCCTAAAAAAAAACCTCTAAAAATCAAATCTTTAAAATCTCTAAATACCCAAATTCCAAAAAAAAATAAAAAAAAATTAACAAATAAAAAAAGAAAACTAGTTATTTGTCACCATAAAAAGTTGTGTCAAATTAAAAAAAAAAAGGCTTTGTGTGTGAAATTTAATTAGAGGAATATGAGAGAAGATGAAGGTGCCATGGCTGAGATGATTGGTGGGGGTGGGTGGGGTAGGCGTGGGGGTGGGGTGTTTGTATGGGGGTGGGGTGATGCCAGGTAGAGGGGACACTTGGCAATATATGGTTAAATGGAATCAAGGCATCAAATTTATGTGATGAAATATTCTTGGGGATATCTCATATTATTGTAATTTGTATGTGATGAGGAATAAACATACACCAACCATAGTTGTACTCACCATAGTTCTCGAATTCGAGCTCTGAACGTAAAAATTTTCTTATGGATGATTGTATTTTTTTAGTATCTTGAATGGTTTTATGAGTGAGTAATTAGATTAGTCGAAGCTTCAATGTAAGTACTATATGAGATAAGGAATAAACATGCCCGACTATGGTTATGGCGACGGAGACGAAAAGTGTCGGATTCGAGCTTTGAACGTGAAATTTTATATCTTAAATGGTCTTACGGGTGAATAATTAGATTAGTCGAAGTTTTGATGTGAGTACTGTATGAGATGAGGGATAAATATGACCAGCTATGATTATGGCGGCGAGTAGTTTCGTGTTCGAGTTTTGAACTGGAAACTTTTCTTATCGATGACTAATTTTTATATCGTAAATGGTCTTACGGATGAATATTAGATTAGTCGAAGCTTCGATGTGAGTATTGTATGAGATGAGGAATAAATATGACCGACTATGATTATGGAGGCGAGAGGTTTTGGATTTGAGCTTTTGAACGTGCACTTTTTCTTATTGATGACTGCTTTTTTGTATCTTAAATGGTTTTATGGGTGAATAATTAGATTAGACGAAGCTTCGATGTAAATATTGTATGAGATGAGGAATAAATATGACTGACTATGATTATGGCGGCGAGACGTTTTGGATTTGAGCTTTTGAACATGCACTTTTTCTTATCGATGACTGCTTTTTTATTGCTTAAATGATCGTACGGGTGAATAATTAGATTAATCAAAGCTTTGATGTAATTAATGTATGAGATGAGGATAAACATGACTAACTACGGTAATGGCGGCGAGAAGTTTCGGATTCGACCTTTTGAACATGCACTTTTTCTTTCCGGTGACTATTTTTTATATCTTAAATGGTCGTATGGATGAATAATTAAATTAGTAGAAGCTTCGATGTGAATACTGTATGAGATAAGGATTAAACATTACCAGCTATGGTTATAGCAGCGAGAATTTCGAGATTCGAGCTTTGAACGTGAATTTTTTTCTAATTAAGGACCATTCTTTTTTTTATATACTTTAAATGGTCTTATAGGTGAATGATTAGATTAGTCGAAGCTTCGAGATGTGAATACTGTATGAGATGAGGATAAACATGACCAACTACGATAATGACGATGAGAAGTTTCTGATTCGAGCTTTGAACGTGAAATCTTTTCTTATTAAGGGCCAACTTTTTTTTTTATACTTTAAATGGTCTTACGAGTGAAGGATTAGATAACCAAAGCTTCGATATGAATACTGTATGAGACGGGGAATAAACATGACCAACTATGGTTATGGCGGCAAGAAGTTTCGAATTTGAGCTTTTGAACGAAAATTTTTTCTTATCGGTCACTACTTTTTTATATCTTAAATGGTTTTACGGGTGAATGATTAGATTAGCCGAAGCTTCGATGTGAATACTATATGAGATGAGGATAAATATGACTAACTACGATAATGGCGGCGAGAAGTTTTGGATTCGAGCTTTGAATGTGAAATTTTTCTTACCGATGACCTTTTTTATATCTCAAATGTTCGTACAGGTGAATAATTAGATTAGTTGAAGCTTCTATGTGAATACTGTGTGAGATAAGGAATAAACATTACCAGTTATGCTTATGGTGGAGAGAATTTCGGGATTCGAGTTTTGAACGTAAAATTTTTTCTTATTAAGGACCATCTTTTTTTAAAAAAAAACTTTAAATGATCTTATAGGTGAATGATTAGATTAATCGAAGCTTCGATGTGATGACGAATAAACATGATCAACTATGGCTATGGCGGCAAGAAATTTTGGAATTCGATCTTGAACGTGAAATTTTTTCTTATTAAGGACCAACTATTTTTTTCTTACTTTAAATGGTCTTGTGGGTGAATGATTAGATTAGTCGAAGCTTCGATGTGAATACTGCGTGAGATGACGTACATGATCAACTATAGTTATGGTGGTAAAAATTTCGAGATTCGAGCTTTGAACGTGAAACTTTTTTCTATTACGGACCACCTTTTTTCTACTTTAAACGGTCTTATAGGTGAATGATTAGATTAATCGAAACTTTAATATAACTATCGAATATGAAATGAATGTTAAACAAGAAACTGAGACTCAAATATAAATACTGAATATCAAATAAATATCTGGCTCGAGCTTTTAGCATAAATTTTTTCCTTATTGAGAATACCTTTTTTCTTTAATGGTTTTATTACGCGAATAACTAAATTAGTTAAGGTTTTAATATGAATATCAAACGTAGACGAATGTTAAATAAGAAATCAAGACTTCAATATGAATATTGAATACAAAGTAAAAATAAATGCATAAAATGAAACTACGAATTCACGTAAACTTACTACTTTTATTTATATTTTTCATATGTATTAAATATATATATATATATATATATATATATAAAAAAAAAAAAAAAATTAAAAATCTGATTATTAAATTATACTATATACTATTAAATAGCAATTTTTAACCTTAAAATCTTAGATCCGTATCTGAATGCAAACTAAAGAAAAGGAATAAACTTATGTAGGCACCATGGATGGTCCAAATTAAATTTGATGAATATTTTTTACTTTTTTGTTGGATAATATTTTTTTTTAAGAAAGTACAATCAAGAGTTGTTTCCAATCTAGATTTTTTTATTTTTTTTTTTGAAAAAGCAAAAAGTGCTCCAAAAAAAAACATTTAGCTTTCTTCTTTTTAGAGATATTTGCACTTTTAAATTATTCCTTTAAATATTAATAAAATTTAAATTTTGATCCTTATAATTTTTAATTTGGTTATGCATATATTATGATGCATATGATAAAAAACTGATTGATAAAGACAGCTCAAGCAAGATTGTCAGGCTTTTTTAATCGATAAGTTTCTAAAAACAGGTTACGTATGATATCTTAGGCGAATCTCACGTTGAACTGAGAGAAGAATGTGAAAAGCTCACATTTTACGTGTGCTTTTGAGTGACGATGTGATATTATTTAAAAGATAAATTTGTACAAACTTAGACAAAAATTCAATAATAATGAAATTTTTTATGTATAATATTATGTAAGTGCCAAATGCCATACTTCAACTTTTATGTGATATGTTTGTCAAAAGTGGTGCAATTTGATGCATAATTTTGATACTTTATGATGTGTATTTTGTGCTTTTGTGCCTAGCATATTAGAATTATATGATTCCTCTTGTTGGTCATGAATCATAATTTATTTATTTTTTAATATAAGTATGGTGTTCAGATAGTTTGTACGTACCTCAATAGATATCAGATAATTTTATTTATCGAGACTAAATCGAACATATGAGAAGAAAGAGTCATATGAATTCTAAGTTCAATCCATCGTGTAGGTGGTCGATAAAAATAATTAATAAATTTTATTCTTTATATGATAGTACTTTCTAGTCAACTTGTTATTATTCGTCATATGAGATCATTTCCTCCTAAGGTATTTACTTTGTGTATCGTGCATTCGTTGCAAAAAATTGAGCTTAGGGTATGTATAAATAATAATAGGATATATATTTAAACAGCTGACATATTTATGTGTGCATGATCGACTTTGACCTAAAGCCACTAAAGCTAACGCTCTAGGCCCCTAACTTTTGAGGGCCCATAGGTTGCAATTCCGTAGATTTTTTTTCATGGAGGGACAATTCTGACGCTATCATGTATTTGGACATCTTAAAAAAGTATCTGAACGCCTTAACACGTATTCGTGTGTATCTAAAGGGCTACTCTTCTAAAATGTATACGCGGCTATAAAATGTATCCTTGCCTTTTTAATGAAAAATTATGTAATATTGGAAACTTATGCATGGGAAGAGGCGTAAAAAAGGGAAGTCTGGTGCACTAAAGTCTCCGCTATGCGCAGGGTTCGGGGAAGGGCCCCACCACAAGGGTGTGTTATACGCAGTCTTATCTTGCATTTCTGCCAGAGGCTATTTCCAAGGCTTGAACCTGTGACCTCGTGGTCATATGACAGCAACTTTACCGGTTACTCCAAGGTGCTCCCCTACAGGGACAACTCTGACACTATCAACAATTAATAAATCCTGAATCCTCCTTCTAACGCTTAACCTTTTATAGTAGAACTAAGGGGTCGTTTGGTTGAAAAATAAATAATTCTGAAATTAGCTATCTCAAAATTAATTATCCCACCCTCAAGGAGAAATAAGAAAAACACAAACTAAATCGTCAATTGGAAATTCAAGTTCTCTTTTTCTCATATCTGTATAGGACATTTGACGACTCTGAGCTATTTTCAACTTTTCTCTAATCAGTTGAAGGAGGGTGCGACCTTTAGTAGCAGTCCCTTGGTTCCAGAACTACTTAGCCAGCGTATGTTAGAGATATCAACCTGCCAGTTGAGGGTTGATAAAGTGTTTACCTGCCAGTTGAGCGTAACACATATCTCATTAGAGCACCTGACAAATGAGGGTGACTCATTAGTTACTCGGGACATTAGTTTAGTGGATCCATACAACCATTGTTAGTACCCGTGGCACGGTACTGACATCCTTCCAACTGGGATTATAGGTTGGACCCCACTTAGCTCTACAATCCCGGGATGAGTTATCTCATGCATTTTGTCTCAACCAAATATGAAATAAACTCCTCTTCTAAATTAATCCCGTGATTAATTATTCTTATCACTCCTACCAAACGACCCCTGATTGGTATATTTTCAAATTAGTCAAACTAGAAGTAGATAATAGATGCTATTAGGAAAAAAATATTAAATGCAATCTTCTCTTTAACAAGCAAATCTGATTATGTAAATCTAGATAAGTCAAAACTTAAAAATTACACTTGCAATATCAATAATCTATTATCTATATATATGTATATCCATAAGAAGCACAAAATCATCAAATCACAAAACAATTAATAAATTAGTCAAAAAAAAAAAATTATGGCTAAAAAGATTGAAATTATTCCATTAATGACAATTATGGTGATGCTAATTTTGATTTCTCATTCAAAATTAGTGTATTCTATATTGGATGAAAAATGTTTTAGGGAGTGTGTTAGAGCATGCAAAGATCAAAAACCTCAGTGTGATTTAGTTTGTGCAAAAGTATGTGAGGATCCTGGTCTAATTAATTATTCTAATCTTGGTTGTTCAGTTAACAAATGTGCAAGTTTAATCCAAGGTAAATTCTTTTTTCTAATTTCTTGTAAGGTTTTTTCTACTTTGATTATATATTTTTCGAATCGAGAGTCTATCAGAAACAAGTTTGTTGTCCCATAACGATAGAAATAAGGTCTGTCTGCATTATATCATTCCTAAACGCAGGGGCGGAAATATATAAGGTCTGACTGCATTATATCATTCCTAAACGCAGGGGCAGAGCTACACTTGGGATAGGGGGTTCATCTGAAACTCCCTTCGATGAAAAATTATACTATATATACATGGTTGAAATTATTTTTTATGTATATATAGTAGATGTCGAACCCCCTTCAGTTAGTTCGTATGTTCACTTGTGAACCCCCTTGGTGAAAATCCTAGTTCTGCCAGTGCAAGGGCAGAGCTACGCTTGGGATAGAGGGTTCATTTAAACCCCCTGCGACAGAAAATTATACTATACTATATATACATGGTTAAAATTATTTTTTATGTATATATATATAGTAGATGTTGAACCTCCTTTGGTTAGTTCATATGTTAACTTATGAAACCCCCTAAGTGAAAATTCCGGCTCCGTCACTGTGGCCCGGCACCCAATAAATCCCACGCAAAATAGGTATAATTATATAAGAAATGTATAAAAACTGATATAAGATGGAAAAAAATACTCATGAAAGCTTTGGGTGCTTTGATTTTCCGACGAAATCTTAAAGTTTTTTGTGTTGATATGCGTGTTTGAACCATCCGAATACCCACGACCCTTAAATTCTGAATTTGCCACTGGTCTATCTATGTTATACCGTCTCTAAACCCTACTTGCGTAATTACATTTGTTATGTTATTGTTATCGTAGGGTTTTGAGGGATTAGTTTTATGGCTTATTATAAATGTCATTTGAGTCATGTTATTGTTATTGTAGGGTCTGATTAATCTGAATTTATGTCAAAAAAGTCCCATTTTGAAGGAAAAATATTTCTCACCAAAGATGAGTCGAGTCTGAGATCTCTAGTTAAAAATGAAGGAATATTTAATATTTATCACTCGATCGAGCAGAAATATTTATAGGATGATATCATTTATTTAACTTGTAACTGGTCGTATGAGATCATTTCCGTACCGTCCTATCTTTTTCTTTTTTATTTAATTTTTCATATTTACTACTAACATATTTATTTTACATATTTATTTGTTTTGTGCAGATGACAAACAATGGAAAGCTTGCATGAATGATTGTTACAACAATTATTGTAAAAAAATTAGAGCTTAGCCTTTAAAACTTTGTTTTGGGACTTTAACTTTATAAAATAAAAACTAATCTATGAAATAATTACCAGCATTTCAATTGTAAATGTTTTCTTGATTCTCTATTTAGCTTAATATTCACAATTTATTTATTTATTCTAAAAGAAATTAAGAGTAGTGGCATTTTCCAGTTGAAAAATATTATAAGTGGAGATTTTAATTAAATCGTGATTCTTTATAATGTTAAATCATTAAAAATAGAGAGAATATAAATAGCGAGAGCTTGATGTATTTTAAAATGTAGCAAACTACATGTATTCAAGCGCATAAAATAATTTATTCAAAATTCAAAATATCCAGATAAGGTAAATCATCTCCAATTTATGACTAAATCTTATCTTTAATTAGTAACAAATCAAATCATTTCAATCTAACCATATTTAATTTCTATACAAATATATACTTAGTAGATATAACAACTTTATTACTCTTATAAATTTGTCAACAATTTAAATATATTTATCTTTTAATTTCCATACATATCTGATATATAGCAGATTTGTTTTTTTACAAATATGTCAACTGTTTTTGATCATGTCAATCTATATACATTAAATATATAAAATATATGTATAATTAATATCCTTTAATATTCATATCATAAGATAATGAAAATACAATTAATGCAAAGATTAGAACCAACTATATAAGTCCCATACCCAAAATTATAAAATTGAGAACAAACAAGTTAGTAGTAAAAAAAAAAAATATGGCAAATATGATTTCATTTATGAAATTAATGGTGATGGTAATGTTGATTTATAATACACATGAATTAATAAATTGTGTATTGGATAAAGAATGTTATTTTAGTTGTCTTGATTTATGTGGACAAAAACCAAATAAAAGTTAATTTATATTAATTTTACATAAATCTCAAGCATCCTCAGCTTATCATGTTCATTTATTCACCCATTACTTTAAATTTATTACATAATATCCCATAATAATTTCAGTTACGCGTATACATGTTGTAACACTCAGAGACATGTGGTAATCCTCAGATACATGTTGTAATCATGCAGATACATGACGTAACCTTCAGATACATGCAATACATGCGACTAAACCCGAATACATGCATGAGCAGTGGCGGAGCCACCTTATCATAAGAGAGATTTGAATCCCCTTCGATGAAAAATTCTACTATTTATATATGGTTAAAATTATTTTTATGTATATATAATTGATGTCGAACCCCCTTTGGCTAGTTCGTATGCCTACATTTTTCAATTTTGAACCCCTTTAATGAAATTTATGGCTCTGCCACTGTGCATGAGGATGCATGCGATATATCTGTGACTGAATCATGTATCCGGACATCTTAACCATGTATCTCGACGTTTTAACATGTTATCTGCATGTATCTAAAAAGTTACTTGCGTTGTTTATAATGTATCCGCGACTACTGTATCCTCACTTTTTTAATGAAAAATTATGCAATACTGAAATTAGCCAAATTATAAGTAGGAAAAAAATATTAAATGCAATCTTCCTCTTAACAAGCAAATCTGATTATGTAAATCTAAATAAATCAACTATACTGTTAATGAAATAGATTAAATTTAATATTACTAAAGCAAAGTACAAATATTAAAACACAAAGTACAACACATATATACAAAATTCAATGTGTATATATATATGAAGCACATAAGACCATCAAAACACAAAACAATTAATAAATTAGTCAAAAAATAAATATGGCTAAAAAGATTGAAATTATTCCATTAATGACAATTATGGCGATGCTAATTTTGATTTCTCATTCAAAATTAGTGTATTCTATATTGG
>NC_061117.1:429085-551824 GCF_002878395.1 Capsicum annuum | reverse complement strand
TTCAGTGTGTTCGTAGAATCCGCCTATTTGAGGTACCGCTATAGTTGGATTGGAGGCCATTTTATCCTGGGAGGAAAAATTCCACAACCTCGGGTACAGTGAGGGAAATTGTTTCCTTAAGGAAACTCCGTGAATTCGGAGGACTTGGCCTTATTCATTTCTACTTCATCTTATTTTTCTGAAAAATAAATACACCTCTTTGAAAGGTCATATTGATCTTGTGTTGAGGGTATTTAATACTTCATTGTATTTTTGTTTATACATGAACTCGAGTTGAAGTTGTTACAATATACAGATTCTGCATACCCGACCATATTGTGGAAAATATTGTTATCTTAAGGAAATAATTCTATTACAGAATCTGTATTGCTTGTTTTTGGAGATTAAAGCTTAGGCTTTCTACTCCGCTTGAATTTAACTAGTGATTAGAAGACATAAAATCTTCATCACAAGTTAAGGTTCACTCGGTTGACGATTTGAAGTAATAAAAACTTAATCGTTAACTAGAAACAAGAAGAAGAGTTTCAAGTTATTAAACTTTATAAATAGTATTCTGAAAAATACTAAGTTTTCTGTCTTGTAGTGACAGGAAAAATGACAACTGGAAGTCAAATGATGGATGCGACAACGTCTGTGAGGGCAAATAACATTGCCACATCAAGTCGCACAAATGCTCCGCCAACGATGGCACCGGCGGAGAAGGCCGAAAAATTTTCGGGCATTGACTTCAAATGGTGGCAACAAAAGATGTTCTTTTATCTCACCACTTTATGTCTACAACGGTTCACTAGCGAAGACGCTCCTAAGGTGCCCGAGGAAACCTCGGACAAAGACCGCTTCGTTATTGTAGAAGCTTGGAAACATTCGGATTTCCTTTGTAGGAACTGTATTCTGAGTGGTCTCCAAGACGACCTCTATAATGTCTATAGTGGAACCAAGAAATCAAAGGAACTGTGGCGGACACTTGAACGGAAATATAAAACGGAGGATGCGGGAATTAAGAAATTCCTTGTTGCACGGTTCCTGGACTTCAAAATGATTGATAGCAAATTTGTTGTCTCTCAAGTACAGGAGTTGCAAGTCATCATACATGATCTCCTAGCAAAAGGTATATCTTTGAAAAATACCTTAGTTGAACAAATTAAAAATGTTCTTAATACTCACATAAATTGTTTTGTAGGTTTAATTGTGAATGATGTTTTTCAAGTAGCAGCGATAGTTGAGAAGCTACCACCTTTGTGGAAAGACTTCAAAAACTACTTAAAGCATAAACGCAAGGAGATGACCGTTGAAGATCTTATTGTCTAACTTTGTATTGAAGAGGATAATAAAGTTGCCGAAAGAAGGTCAAAGGGAAATTCTACAATAAATGGAGCACATATTTTAGAAGTTGACCAAAACAATTCGAAGAAAGAAAGAAAGTTGAACATGGAAGCAATCAACCCAAGAAAAAGTTCAAGGGAAAGTGCTTCAATTGTGGCAAAATTGGCCACAAGTCCACAGATTGTCGAGCCCCGAAGAAAGGCAAGAAAAAGGATAAAGCAAATATGATTGAATCCAGCAAAGAATGCGATGATTTGTGTGCTATGTTCACAGAATGCAACTTGATGGGAAATCCTCGCGAATGGTGGATGGATTTTGGTGCCACCCGTCATGTTTGTGTCAACAGAGAGTTGTTTTCGTCATTTGCTCCGGCTCAAATAGAAAAAATGCTCTACATGGCCAACTCCGTTACTGCTAAGGTGGAGGAAACAGGAAAAATAGAACTATATATACGTTATCATCACTTAACGATTTGATAAAATTGAATTGGCAAGACTACCTTTTGACTGTAAAAGGATTTATTTTTTTGAAAGTAGTTAATTTTTTTAGAATGAAATAACTATTAATAATTAAGCACTACCTAAGCATGAAAACAAACTAAAAGCAACAATAATTCAAATGTTAACATTTACTATTTGTTCTTAATTTAATATAAAATTGATCTAAACAATTATCCAATTTAGAAGAATCACTATTTAGAAGAGTCACTATTTAATGATCGAGAAGATTATTAGTAATTAAAAAAGGTAATGAATGGAATTTAATGAATGGAAGAGTCACTATTTAGATGAAATTTAATGAATGAAAATTAAAGAGATAAAGACTCCTATTAGTAATTTAAAAAGGTAAAGAGATAAAATTTCTATTGATAATTAAAGACTAAAAAATATGAAAAAGAGTATAATCAAGTTAATTATTCAAGTTAATAAAAAGGTATAAAATCAGATCTTAAGTTTAAAAAATACATTTACCATATATATCTCCTTAAATTGTGGATAAACTTTGATATTTAATTATTATAAAAAGAATATTGATATCTTAACTTGCCATAATTATCTAAAATCTTTAATTAATAGTGATAGATGTTAAATGCTAAATATAAGAAAATAATACAAATAATAAATATTACAAAATTGATTTTCAAAAATTTAATCAAAATATGTTTTTCTCAAAAATTGCTATAACTTGTAATTATTTCTTAAGTCTAGTAATTAACGAAAAGTTATGCTATAACTTGTAATTAATAATCTAAAAAGTATATTTGGGATAATTTTCACCCCTACAATTTATATGATTTTTTTTTTTAAAAGATAATTTTGTTATCAAATTCAGTGTAATTCTATAAGTGAGATATATGAGGGCATTGTGTACACAGACCTTACTCTTATTTTGTAGAGATAAAAAATAGTATTATTTTTGATAGACTCTCGGCTTGAAATAAAGTAGATTCAAGCTAAGCAATCAGGAAAAGAAAACGCGAAAATAAGAGTAATAAAAACAACGAAATAATGTGAAATTACGAGCAATATAAAACAACACTACTGACAAAAAAATATTAAAAATTGAAAAAACACTGGCACACACACACGCACACCATGCACAGGTGATAATCGAAATCGAAGAACAAGAAACTACGAGGGTAGTGTTATAATACCAGTAATAAGAAAGAAGGTCCAAGTATGATCATCTCCACTTAAAAGCGAGAGAGAATGTTCGGCTACGTACCCAACCAACCTTCTATTCTAATCTCCGACGTCCAAACTCAACCATCTAAAGTCATGTACTCGGTAAACTCAAGATGCGTCATTCATGTATAATCACCTCCCGATACTTCTTCAACATGCTTCTACATCCCTCAGTGCCTGTTATTGCTAGCCTCTCACAGCTACTCATTAAACATCAATAATACTTCTCCTCTTTACGTACCTAAACAACAAGAACTATTCATCCTTAACGAAAAAAAAAAGAGAGAGAATAAAGGTGTACAAAGCGTTGTGCATACATCTAGAATCCGATGAAGGCTGTATCATAAGATGAAGGCTGTATCATAAGAAATGTGGTATAAACAACCTATCTTTATATTTTCATGACTCAAATACATAACTAATTGATCATATATATATATATATATACAACTTTACAATTACTTTAAAGCTCTCTTCAAATTAATACAAATCAGTGCTAAAATAAAGTAATAAAATCAATATAGGTTGTGGTGCAACGGATGAGGTTGCTCCACCCTTAATCAGAGGTCAAGGGTTCGACCCTGGACAGGGAAAAAACTCTGTTGGGAGCGCTACCCCCGAATAGGACCCTACCTGGCACGAATCCGAATTAATTGGACTCCAATGCGGATACTGAACACCGAATGAAAAACTAAAAAACTAAAATAAAAAAATAAAGCAATAAAATGTTTTTACAAAGCAAAAGCCAATTTCGTTTTGTAATTCAAAATAAGTGGAGAATATTATATCCAAAAAGATCATAATATAAAACAAGAAACTAGTAACTAGTAAAGTAATTATCATCTGATCAGGAGGTCATTCGTTCAAATCGCGAAAACAAACTCTTATAGAAATACAGATAAAATTACATATTATAAACTTTTGTTGTTCGATCTTTCTCCAAACCACCTCGCACATAGCGTAAACGTCAATATTGATTCTTCTCCAAGTCACCTCTCACATAGCTTAAAGTTAATATACCATACTATCCTCCTTTTTTTTTTTTTTTCAAATGAGATGTCAAATTTCACGAGTTAATATTTTCAATTTTGATTATTACTTTAAAATTTTAAAATAAAATTTATATACTTAAAAATTACGTTAAAATTAATTATTGTCACGAAAATTAGGACAGAGAATAAAAAAGAAAAAAAAGAAGTAAATAGGTGCTCCATTTTTATAGCATAAAATATATATTGTGTCCAAATTGGTAATCGAAAAGCCGCCAGCACCGCCACCTTCCGCCGCCGCTTTTTCCGATTACCCAATTTGGTTTGCATCGGAGAAGAAGAAGAAGAATCTTCTAGAAGAATCATCATCATCATGACTTACGCTATTCACCTTCTTCGTCACTCCAATAAGGTGCTAATTTCCCATTTCCTTTTTTCAAATTTTTTTATATGTAATTTTGGAAACCTAAAATCAACAATTTGTATGATCTACGTGATCCGTATTTGTGCCGCATTTTGAAGTCAACAATTTTTTTTTGTCTTAATCGGAATTGTTTTTTTGTTTTTTTAAATGAATTACTTTGATTTTGTATGAGATTTGGAAATCGGAGCTGATTTTTTGTGTTTGTAGTTGAGCTGTGAATTGTTTTATGGAGATTTGTATTGATGTTAGGTTGAATGAGATGCATTTAATTTGATTGTGAGAAGCGGTTAAGTGCGATTTGTATTTATGAAATTTGCAATTTTTAAATAGGAGCTGAATTTTTGTGTTTTGAATCCTTAAACTCTACAATTTGTATGATCCGTGTTACTCTGTTTTGCTGTGCTGTATTTTGAAGTCAACATTTTTTCTTTCATCGTTTATTTTTTTTAGAATAAAATGAAGTAGTTTGATTTTGTATGAGATTTCGGAACCGGAGCTTAAATTTTTGTGTTTTTAGTTGAGCTATGAATTAGTTTATGATTGTAGAGGTTGATTTTATTGAATTTGGAGCTGGTGTGATTTGTATTGATGTTAGGTTGAATGAGACTCATGTCAATATTCCATGGAATTAGTCGGGGTTGGGCCCGCCGCCAAGGTTATTGAAAAAAAATGATTTTGAAGTCGATTTTTTTTCTTAATCGGAATAGAATTTTTTAAAATGAATTAGTTTATCGGAGCTGAAATTTTGTGTTTGTAGTTGCGCTATGAATTAGTTAGGAGCTAAGTTGCTCGGACTCTTCAAATATGTCTATGGGTGCGTGTCGGATCCTCCAAAAATAGTGTATTTTTGAAGGATCCGACACGGGTGCGGCAACATTTTTGGAGAGTCCGGGCAACTTAGGTTAGGAGCGTAAGGGTTGATTTTTATGAATTTGGAGTTTGTTCAACTTGTATTGATATTAGGTTGAATGAGACTCATTTAGTTTGATTGTTAGAAGCTGGTTAAGAGCTCACATCTAGATGAAAAATTGCATTTTTTAAATGATTGTGGTGTTTAGGCCAGCTTATGTCCCTCAATTATTCCTCGAAGGGTTAGGTAGATTGGAGGAAGTTGACTAGTATTTATTTGAATTTGAGATCTTATGGTTCTTATTCTACTTTATTGGCCACTAGGCTACACATGCGGATGCAAAAAAAAGAAGAAGAACTTTTTGTTTTGTTTGATAGCGGTATTAGTCTTTAGACACTTGGCGTATGGTTGCTCTTTGATATTACAACGAATTTGGAGTTGGTGCGATTCATATCTATGTTAGTTCGAATGAGACACATTTAATTTGATAGTCCGAAGCTGGTTTAAGTGCTCATACCTAGATGAAAAATTGCATTTTTTAATATGATGGTGGTGTGTAGGTCAGCTTGTGTTCCTCGATTATTCCACCAGGTACCGTTATCTTCCTCCAAGGCTAAATCGACTAGTATTTATTTAAATTTGAGACCTCATGGTTCTTTTCCCACTTCATTGTCCGCTAGGCTACGCAACTGGGTGCGAAAAAAGAGAATTTTTTATTTTGTCGATAGCAGCTTTTGTCTTATAGACACTTGGCATATGGTTTGTTTGCTATTTAACATTTCAATGAGCTGTCTATCAAATTGTTGCAATTGATGTTCAATCCTGAATAGATGGCAAAGGTCTTTGGAAAATGGATTTTAGGATTACTTATTAGTGATTTGATGAAATCAGCATGAATTTAAAGCAATCGGCCAAACCGTTTCAGTTCTGTAAATAAAATGTCACACATACTTGCTTTCTGTATTTAGTTGTTTTTTCCAGTTTCTCGTCTTCCCTTTCTAGGTAATAAGTATTCCATCTTCTTTCGTTTCGATGTTAAAAAAGGAGAAAAGAAAGGGATATACTTTAAATTATATACTTAGGGTGCAGCTAATTCAGGTCATTTATTTCAAATGCCATCGCTTAATCTAAGTCATTTATCTGGTCCTTTCCTTGGAACATCAAAGTGTATGATGGACTATTCCAGAACATATTCATCTCATTTTCTTCTGTTTCCCCTGTTTTCAATTTTTTTGCAGATCAGGAGTTCTTCAAACTTAATACGGCATGATTCTTCTAGTCTTGTCCGCTGGTTCAGTAATGGCACGAGGGAGAGACGCAACATTTCGGAGTCCTTCAATAGATGCAAATCAAGTTCAGCGGTCTCCAACAACAGTTGTAGAGCAGTATCTCCCACGGTTGTGACTAAATCTGTATCTCTTTGTTACCCTCCTTTTATAGCTTGATTCCTGTTGAATTTGAGCAGTAATGTTAACATCAAGTTAACTTAATGTCTGTAGGTGTCATTTGTAAATGCTCCGGGAACTGCAATTGCTCCATGCCCCTCCACCGCTAGCATGCATTTCATGAGAAGCTCGTCAGGGTTTGTTTTGTGGCTTACTACTGCTTCCAAGTATTTCTAAAAATAGTGTTTGATCATTCTCTTGAAGCATCTTGTTTGTCTTCTTGTGTCAGATCACAAGTGCTTTCAAGGAGGGGTTTCTCCTCTGCTTCAGGTACTTGTTTAGTGTCACTTTGGCTACTTAATTGAAAATTCGAAGTTATAAACCATTCTTTATTTTAATGAGCATTTATGTAGTCTCTGCAACTTCAGTTCTTATTAAATCGATTAAGGTTCATCAGTCAACTTCATGTCGATGAGCACTGAGTCAGTCATGTGCATTGAAATTTCCCCCATCTTCTACCTCAGCTGTACTCTATAAATGCTCATAGCTACATCAAAGATCTGGCTGAAATTTTCGGATGTAAAGTTGATAGCTTGCCAGCTGTATATTTAGGTCTTTCCCTGGGAGCTAAAAAAATAATTTAGAGATTTGGAAGGGGATTATTGAAAAATTTGGGAAGAAACTGGCTCCTTGGAAGAAACAATACCTGTTCTTTGGAAGGAATTTTGGATTTGGTGAATGGTGTCTTGGATGGTATTCCCACATATTTATGTCACCATCTCCATCCCGACAATTGTAGGAAAAATAATAAATGCCATAAGAAACAAACTCCTATGGAAGGTAGCTCAGAAAGGAAACATATTCATTTATAAAAGTGGAAAGAGGTTTTGAAAGATAAGAAGGGGGAGGAATGGCCATTAAGAACCTCAAGCTACAAAAAAAGAATCTTCCTTACAAATGACTTTGGAGGTTAAATGATAGCAGGGAGGAAATATGGAAGGAAGTTATTATTATTAAATATGGGAAGTTGGACCACTGGAAGCCAAGCCAGGTGAAATTACCATTTAAGACTGCAATCTAGAAACATATATATTATGGGATGAATTCCAGAAATCTGTGAAGCTGATTGGAAATGGGAAGCTAAGCTTTGAATTGGTAACTGATCGGGTATGGGGAGTTTGAAGGATGAATTTCCAATCTTGTATAGTTTAGCTGGAGTAACTTGCATGGTGACTTATTGTTTGAATAACACTGGGTAGCAGTTACAATTTAGAAGAAAGTTTAATGATTGGGAAGTAGATGATATCAGTAGATTATTAGGTCTGCTGGAACCAATTACCCTGGATGTTGGAAAGAGGGATTCACAGATTTGTATGGCAAGTAAAAAGTAACTTGTACTGTTACGAGTGCATATATGTTGGTGCAAAAGAAACGTGGAGGCTGGGAAACTGATTGGCCTCGGAAATTAATCTGGAGAACAAGATTACGTCCAAGGGTTACTTGTTTCGGGTGGATTCCAGCCAAGAATGTATGCATAGCACAGGATACTCTTCAGAGAAGAGGAATGATAATATGCAGCAATTTCTTCTGTGAAAGATCAGTGGAGGCCACTAAATCATTTACTTCTACACTGTGACCGGACATGGCAGATTTGGGCACCATTCATGGAATCATGGGAGTTTTTGGAGTGCATTGGGTGTTGCCTAAGGATGTGAAGAGTCTTATACAATGCTGGCAGGGACATATTATTGATTGCAAGCAGAAACAGATCTGGAACATCTTCATTGTGCATCATATGGACCATATCGCTAGAAAGGAGTTATAGATGTTTTGAAGAGGAAAAAATAGCACCGATCTTTCATGAAGTAAAGATGTTTGCATAATTTGTTTGTATATAGTGTAAGAAGAACATGTTAGAAATTTAGCAGAGCTTCTAGGCGTTGAACTCCTTGGTGAAAAGACTCTAGTGGAGTCATTATAAGTCTTTTTTGCTATAGTTTTGCAGTACTTCCTTGATTCAATCTTGAATATAATACCTTACCTTATGAAGAAATTGCTAGAAAGATCCTTCTTATCCTTGATTTAATTTGGAAACATGGAACCAAAGAGGGAGAGCCCTTGATTTTGGAGTCAAATTAATCTGGAGTCTTCTCTGTGTTAGATCTTCCTCCACACCAAGAGATTGGCATGCCCTCTCTTTCACCTACAATGACAGAGGTATACATCATCTCTCACTAAAGCTCCTATGAGCATCATTATTTCCTTTCACTTATGTTTGTCTATGCGTCTTAGCGGTTCCATTCTTGTGATGCAGGGAAATATTGCCAGATGGTTAAAGAAAGAGGGTGAAAAAGTTTCTCCTGGTGAAGTGCTCTGTGAAGTGGAAACAGTAGGATTGATTTTTTTTGCTGCTGTTATCATGATGTTGAGGGAGTGTGCTCCCTTTTGTGTCTTAGCTTCTGGTCTGGTATTTATGCTACTCATTCAACCCCCGTAGGATAAAGCAACAGTGGAGATGGAGTGCATGGAAGAGGGATATCTAGCTAAGATTCTTCGCGGAGACGGAGCAAACGGTATCAAAGTTGGAGAGGTATTGATGCTTAAACCTTTCGATTGAGAGTACCTATTGCGAGTGTTGTATCTTGGTGTTAGATTATTAGACTTCAGTCCATGTGGTACAAGGGACTCACTGTTATCTGTTTTATCGAGGGACTCACCATTCTCTGTATTGTTGAATTTTGCACTTGTTGGTTCAGGACTTTCACGGTGTTGATGTAACATCTCTACATACTTGTATAGATCGGTTATCTTTATATTTGATGCATCACTGCACATTCTAATGCTTGGTTCTTCTAGTTCCTGCATTTGACTTATATTCTAGTTGGTACTTTGTTTCTAAGCTGGTGCTTTGCTGAACCTTTGATATTTATTTTTGCTAATAGCTGAATAATGAAGCTGACAGTTCCCCTATTTGCATCAGTTCAGTCACAATAGGCTCCTAATCTCATATAACTGTCCTAGCAGAAATTTCCTTCCTTTGTGAATTTCAATGTGCCTTGAGCTACATGCCAACAAAAGCTACATCATTGTGAGAATTAATTATAAGTATATTGATGAATACTGGAAATTCTGTAGGTGATCGCTATAACCGTTGAAGAGGAAGATGACATTGCAAAATTTAAAGATTACCAGCCTTCTACATCAGTTGCTACGCCTTCACCAAAAGCTCCTGCTTCTCCACCTCCTCCTCCCAAAGAAGAGGTTGCCGAGAAACCTGTCACCCCATCAGAGCCAAAAGTTTCTAAACCCAGTGCGCCTCCGGCAGATCGCATTTTTGCTAGTCCGCTGGCTAGGAAAATTGCGGAAGATCATAATGTACTTATTTTCTTCAGTTAAATTTGTCTTGAAAATATGATTCAGGTTACATGTTTTAGCCTTGAGGTTAATTCTGCATTTGTATGAACATGAGCAGATACCTCTCTCAAACATCAAAGGAACAGGTCCTGAGGGACGTATTGTGAAAGCTGATATTGATGATTATCTTGGTAACCTTCTTCCTTGTCTGCATATATCATTATATGCTAGTAGATTTTACTATTGGTTTTCCATCACTGACCTTATTTCCTTTTTTCTCTAACGGAAGGAAACGTTTTCCTAAAGTGTTGTTATTTGGTCGTAGAAGAATCAATAATCTCTCTTTTTTCCCCATAATGTAGCTTCACGCGGAAAGGAAGCCCCTGCAGCAGCTTCCAAGGCTGACACATCTATAGATTACGCAGATATTCCTGTTGCACAGATAAGAAAGGTACTATTTACGCCTCTAGGGGATGCATCCTCATGTTTCCAGAATTAGTCAATTTTAGATACTTGTCCTTGTTTCTCCAATTCATCCCTTGTATTAAGTGTTAGGTATACTTTTTGTTACCCACTTCTTTTGCAAGCACTAGGTTGGCCTAGTTATACCAGTTTTGGTGTAATATGTGCAGGTGACAGCTTCTAGGTTGCTGTTGTCAAAGCAAACCATTCCCCATTACTATTTGACTGTTGATACATGCGTCGACAAACTCATGGAGTGAGTATTATTTTCATTGTCCGACAGCCGAATTTTATTTATTCCTGTTATTTATCTTCCCCGCTGCTTGGTCTGCAGATTGAGGAGCAAGCTCAATTCGTTGCAAGAGGCTTCAGGAGGGAAGAAGCTATCTGTTAATGATCTTGTAATAAAGGTATGAAATACTCCATTAAGATTTACTGTGCCACCTGAAGAAATCAATGTCTGAATGATACTGATGCTTAGGTCTTTTGACCACTGTTTCAACATCTTTTTTTTTTTCGGAATGAGGGATGTACATAATATACAGGGTGAATAAGAGATGTTTTTTTAAATGGTGAGCGGTGACCTGGTAACTTCATTTCAGGCTGCTGCTTTGGCTCTTCGGAAAGTTCCTCAGTGCAACAGTTCATGGACCAATGACTACATTCGTCAGTAAGTGGAATATATAAAGCGAGCCGACTTCTGTGGTTGAAATTTGCTATGTAAATTAATACCGTCTTCTTTCTTGCAAATATAGGTATCACAATGTAAATATCAGTGTGGCTGTGCAAACTGACAAGGGACTTTATGTTCCCGTCGTGAAGGTTTGTTCTCATTCCAGTCTAGTGCTTATAATAAATGGATGTTTCTTGATTCTTACTACCAGTTATAATTCATTTTGGAAAATCCATGTTGGCAGGATGCTGATAAGAAAGGTTTATCCACTATTGCCGAGGAAGTGAAGAACTTGGCCCAGAAAGCAAAAGATAACAGCTTAAAACCACAGGATTATGAGGTGTGCATTGCAGTTAAACATCTTCCTTTTCAAAGTTGGACAAACGTATTTTTTATTCAGTTCATTCGTTTCTTATTTCACAGGGTGGGACATTCACCGTCAGCAATTTGGGAGGGCCTTTTGGCATTAAACAGTTCTGTGCCATCATTAACCCTCCACAATCAGCCATCCTAGCAGTTGGATCTGGTAAGTTTGCATCTCATATTGAAACGCTTTGTTTCTGCGGTGATATTTTGTGCTCATCATTGCCTCTTCTTAAACAGCCGAGAGAAGGGTGGTTCCAGGATCGGGCCAAGACCAGTACAAGTTTTCCAGTATGATGTCTGTAACATTGAGCTGTGATCATCGGGTTATTGATGGTGAGTGACCATGACTTGACCGGCTTATCTAGATAGTTGGTTCTTCATATCCACCTCTTTGAAAAAACAATTCTCGGTTAACCTTTAATAATTTCCGTTTTGTCTAGGTGCAATTGGTGCAGAATGGCTCAAAGCATTCAAAGGCTACATAGAGAATCCAGAGTCCATGTTACTGTAGATTGATACTTCCCCTTTTTTTGGCCGATCCTTTGAAATCTTCACATTTTCGTCAACAAATGGTTGTACTTGGATGTGTGATAAAATGGGATTTTACGTGCCATAGCCTGATCTTATTGTTTGATATAAGCATCTTTATTAGGGAAAGTGGCTGAACAACTTGGTAATAAATGAGGCTGCAAGGCTAATGTACCATTGATTTAGGCTTTTCGTTCGCGCAGAGTGTAAACTCCGGATTTTTTGCTCGAGATCATTGAGTTGATTATCTGTCTGTAATAGATGGTATACTTTCTGTAAATTCATTTTTCTTCCAATAAGATTCACTAATCTCTTATAATTTTGAGATGCTTCAACATGAAGCTGTTACTCGAATGCATGATCATCTTCTTGGTTAACATATGTCAGCTGTGGCTGTTTGTTTTCAAATGGACAGTCTAGCCATTGCATGCAGAGCAGGGCTGCGTAAAATAGCTGCTTGTGGTCTGCACTTCTCCGGACCACATGCATAGCGAGAGTTTCAGTGCACTTGGTTGTTAATTCCCTATTTACTATGTTGAAGAGAGTCTACAAGTTATGGTTGGTTGTTGGCCTTGATTAAGAAATAAACTTGTCCATTGCAATCAATTATAGCTTTTAACGTAATAATAAGCGCTTGATCCTAAAAAACCGTTATACTCGATTCTCCAAATGATATTGCAGCCCTGCATCAGATCTTCTGAAAATGCATTACATTAGACAGTGCGGCGCTCACCTGTTTGACATTTTTAAGTGTCTGAGCAACATAGATTAGAACCATCTATCTTCTAAGGTGAGCAATGAAAGAATTGAGCTCTAGTTGAGAAACACCTCCTTCATCTCTTGATTGCCAAACTTGTTTACCCAACTTTTCAGCCCTGCTTCTCATCTCCTCCCCTTCTTTAGACACCATTAATCTGTTCACAGCTTTCTCAATAGTAGATGAATCAACAAGTTCCATTTGGTGTGCTTGTTCTGTCACTTGAATGCCAATTTCTAAAATATCAGTTATTAATGTAGCATTCCACGGTTGTTCAGAATGCATTGGCCAAGCTAATATAGGAACTCCCATTGTAATACTTTCCATGCATGAATTCCATCCGCAATGACTCATAAATCCGCCAACTGAACTGTGTCCCAGAATTTCTAACTGTGGTGCCCAATCTGTCACCACAATACCTTTCCCTTCAGTTCTTTCTTGATACCCTTCTGGTAATCTTGCCTTTCTTGTTTCGCCGTCGAAAACATTACCTTTATCTGCATCTCTCAACACCCACAAGAACTTTTTCTTGCTGTTTTCTAGCCCCATGGCCAATTCTTGAATTTGTTCATCGGTCAGTGTAGTTGACGATCCAAAAGAGATATAAAGAACAGATTTTGGACCTTGTTTGTCTAGCCACTCCAAACTTTCGTGCCTGCTGGTTGAAGCTCTTGGGAGTGTTGTTAAGTCTGGTAGTATAGGTCCAATAGACCATTGCTTATTGTTTGCATTCATCTCTATCTTGTTTAGCAAATCGATGTAAGTTCCTTCAATCAATCTGCATGAGTTGAATAGATCACCTGTTCTGTTGTGCATTAACTCATACTGATAAGCCATAAAGTTCATAATTTCAAAAGACAAGCACCCTTCCATGGATGGTATAACTTTTGGCATTCCCTCTACTTGAAAAGGTCTACCAATAGCATCCCAAAAGGTAAAGAAATGAGTGAAAGGTGAGATGCAGTTGAAGGCATAGGATTCTGCATTTGGAATGGTAGAAAAATCTTGCACAACAGAAGACATAAGAGGATCATGTATAACCACAAGTCTCCTAACTTTGTTGGAGAATTCATGTAGGAGATTGGTGAACGGTTCGCGTAGTTTCTTAGAGGCTTCGAAAGATGGTTGGAGATGTGTTGGGAATTTCGTGATGGAAGTTGGAATTATCGGAGGAGGTGAATCGAAATGTGGAGTTGGGAATTCATGAAAATGGATTTTATTCAAATCTTGAAAGTTTCTTGATTTAGCTTGATGGATGTGAGTTTTGAAGCCAACAATATGAACTGGAAGTCCATATGAAGATATCAGACATGAAAATTGTAGCAGCTGGTTTAGATGGCCTTGTGCTGGAAATGGCACTACAAATACAACAACAGGTTCTAAACTGTTCTTGTTGTGGCTATCTTTGTGTTGATCAGATGCCATTGATGATGTTTTTTGGTCAAGTTCACTGGTCTGTCTTGTGTAGATCTGGATCAAGTAAGAATCTTGTTATATAGAAAAATAAAGGGCAGCCCGGTGCACTAAAGTTCCCGATATGCTCAGGGTCAGGGAAAGGGCCGGACGGACCGTAAGGATCTATTATACGCGGCGTTATCTTACATTTCTGCAAGAGGCGATTTCAACGAGTTGAACCCGTGACCTCTAGGTTACATGGAGTCTAAAGAACAGGATTAAAAAAAACTGAACTTTGTCAGACTTTAAGATATGATTTTTATAAAATGTAACCTTACCTCATCATCTGCATCATATGGCAGCTGTTGCTTTTCTGTATTTTATTTTTTTCAAAGTCAATGGTGGTATATACAAATATTTTAAGCCAAATTGATGTCAGTTCTTCGACAGGTGTGTATCGGATACTCCAAAAGCTACGAATTTGGATCCAATACAGGTGCAACGTCATTTTTGAAGGATCCGAACAACTTAGGATTAAACGCGATCCAATAGACAAATGAAGTCATCAATTGATTCAGTAACCTGGCTATCTTCCAGGAAAAAAGCCAGATACTTCAACAAGAAATTCGAGCAGGAGCAGTTGGTAAAGAAACCGATGAACCAGTATGAATGAAAGTAAAATCCCCATAGTACAACAACAACAGTAACATGATCGGCGTAATCCCACAAGTGGGGTCTGGAGAGGGCAGAATGTACGCAGACCTTTACCCCTACTTCATGGAGGACTTTAGTTTATATACTGATAAGGTAAATTTCGTTGATCATTAAATCTGTGTACAAGGAAAATGGACATAGTCATATAGAGATACTTTTTATCATATAGTGAGTCTAAAACTCTAGTATCTTATGTTATGTACAATCAAGTTACACCAAAAATATAAACATGTCACTGTAGTTGCTACGACCAGGCAGGGGCGGTCAGAGCCCTGGCTCCTCCCACTGCTTGGGAGCTACGGGATGGTACTGACTTTCATACAGGTGCAGCATTGCTGTCTCAACCAAGGGTTGGTGCTGCTTTGTTTTATCGATAAGACTTGCAACTCATCTCCAAACAGACTGTCCATAGAATGTACCAAAGGTGGATCTCTCCAGTCTTTTCAGTCGCTTCAGTTGATAGACTGAACTGCTGCAATATATCAAAATTGCTCTCGTGGTCGATACACAAAATATCTGCTTTACAGTATAGTATTCTAAACACTGTCGCGACAAATGCCAGTCAAGAACAACTCCTCTAGAGCCAGTGGCGGAGCCAGACTTTTGGTTAAGGATGTTCATATTTTTCCTTGGGCAAAGAACTGTTTAAAAAATAAAGTGAATAAAGCATTGCTGCACCTGCCGAGGTTCGAACCCGGTTGTTGATGCAAAAATGCACACTCTTGACTACTGGACTATGCTTCTCTAGCTTGTCAAGGGTGTGCAACAATATGTATATAATCATAAATATCTATATTTAACCTATATACTCAAAAAAAATTTCCAACGTTCATCTAACCACCCTTCGTCGGCTATGGCTCCGCCACTGACTAGAGCTAATGGTTTGATACAAATACAGGTTTTTAGATGTGACAGAAAGCTTACTGACGTGGAAAATACAGGAGAATAAGCATACATAAACAGAAACTTTTACATTTTCAACTAGACATTGATGCCAATATTCAGTTGGAAAACATATCTCAGTATCCAAATGTACAAATAGAAGACATTATGCGCGGTGTTCGGGGAAGGGCCCACCATAAGGGTGTATTGTACGCAGTCTTATATAGCATTTCTGCCAGAGGCTGTTTTCAAGGCTTGAATCCAGTGACCTCCTGATCACATGGCGGCAACTTTACCGATTACTTCAAAATCTTTATATTCAGGTGACATTTTTTTTGGTGGAATATTGTTCAAGATCTTGCAATAAGTTCTTGTGGTGGGAGGTGGCAGTAGGTATAGGGTGGAATAGTGCAGGGGCGTGCTACCTTACACCACCGTTATTAGAGAAAAAAAGAAATCGATATATTTTGAGTTATCGACTTTGAGAAAAAGAGCTCGATGAACAAATTTATAACTCGACATAAAAATGAAATGTCCAAGATTACTTCCAAAAAGTCAAAGAGGTAGTAGTAGGTATCGGGTGGAATAGTGCAAGAGCATGCTACCATACACCACCATTATTAGGAAAAAAAAGAAGAAATGGACATGTTTTGAGTTATCGACTTTGAGAAAAAGAGCACGATGAGCAGATTTATAACTCGACAAAAAACAATTTTACGAACTAAACTTTGTTTCTCGTCTACGTTGATTGGACCCTTCAAATTCAAACTCACACTTTAGCAATGAAAGATGCAAAGCATGCCGCATTAACAAGGTCCAAAACTATTACATCACCCGTATTCCACAATACCGCTACTTTTGAAGGACCTAACATGCACTGGTCAAACATTTTTGAGGAGTTCGAGACAGTAATGTTTTGCGCTCTTACATTTTTAATTTTCAACTTTTCGACAATAATAAAATTACAGAAATTCAAAAAATAAAAAAAAATTAACTGGGTCCCACTCCCGCCATTTTCTATAACTGCTATCCGTTGCCCTCACTTCACTTCACTTTACACTCTCTAGGGTTCCTCCCTTCTCCGCCATGTCACCACCCACCTCCACCCTCTTCGCCGCCGTCCTCCGCTGTCACCACCACCGGAACCACCACCACCTCCGGCGTTTCATTTCCACCTATTCACTGCCACTGAGCCACCCAATTTACACCATTTGGGCAGCCAATACTTCCCTCGGAAAAACCTTAGTCTCAGCTGGACTTTCCACTTCTTACCTCTCTTCACCACACCGTAAATTCCTCTACTTGAAGCCTTTACAGACTGGGTTCCCTATTGACTCCGATTCCCTCTTCGTTTATAGTAAATTCGGAGAATTTTTCGCTAGAAATCGACCTGAGTTCTCCGTTTTCGCGTCGAATCACGTGCTGAAAGCGTCGGGTTTGGCTTCGAAGGATGTGTTTAGAGGTGGGTCTGACGTAGAAAGGGATGAAAATGTGAGCTGTAGGAATGGAGTTGTGAAAAAGTCTGAATTTTTCCTCTCGAATAGTGAGATGAAAGGATCAGTTTTGGGTTCAGAGGGATTAGTGAGAGGTGGGTTTGGAGTAGAAAGGGATGATAATGTGAGTTGTGGAAATGGGGCTGTGAAAAAGAGTGAGTTTTTTGACTCGAATCGAGCTGAATTATCTGTTTTTGACGCGGACTGTGAGCTGAAAGGATCGGTTTTAGGTTCAGAGGGGTTAGTGAGAGGTGGGTTTGGAGTGGAAAGGGATGGAAATGTGAGTTTTGGAAATGGGGTTGTGAATGTGGGGTTGTATGAGGAGAGGAGACTGCAAGGGACTGAGAATTGGGAAATGAAAGGTTATTCGAAGTTGGTTTGTAAGACAATGTATGGGTGGAAAGAGGCGTTATCACCACATTTAGTTGCGGAGAGGGAAAATGCTAGAGTGGAGGATGATGAGTTGTTGGGGATGTTGAAGGGTTGCTTAGGGATTGAACTGGAAAGTGAAAAAGGTGGAGCTTTTTGTGTGATCGAGACTGCTGGTGGTGTTGCCAGTCCAGGACCATCTGGTTCACTTCAATGCGACTTGTATAGGTGCGTGGATTTTTTAAAACTTTCGATATACCAAGAGGATTTACTGCAGATATGAGGTACTTATATACACTATTAGTTTTGTAAATGAAAATATACTAGGGAAGATATATCCAGAATTTTAGTCTTACTGGTAGTCCAAAATAAAGTTTACATGCTTTTGTTCTCATCTTGAAAAAGAAAACATATATTTGGTCAAGCTTTGACTTGATGGAACCATGGAAGTATAATGAGTTTAATCGTAGCAGTGCTGTAAAATCAAGTCTACAGAACAATGTTATAGTTGCTTGTACATCTGTAAGCAAAAACACAAACGAATAATTTAGTCAGTTGGCTATCAAAAATGAATCTACTCAGTTACCTAGGTCAAAAGCTTAGCTTACTTTCCTGACAGTCATGTGACCATTTAGCACTATTCCTCAAAGAGATTTTCGTGGTGACCACGTTAGTGAGATGCCCTTTAAAAGTAGGCAACCTTTGCAATAAGTTAGCTATGTTAGTGACTACTATTTGATGAATTAGTTGGCAAATGGAATTACTTGAAAGGAAAAATTATAGACGAGGCAATGCGACTGTCAGTACTTCTGGCATACTATAATGTTTTCTAGCTATCCTCTCTTGTTTTGAACCCCTAAAGTAGCAATCCATGATTACAAGACCGCTAGAGGTGCTAAGCAAGAAAGATTATAATCATGTTGAATGACTGGTAGTTCAGCGGTTTCAACCTGAACATTTTGTTGAGAACCTTGCAAAGAGTCAAAGTTTGCTAAACTACTCCACCTTCCAAGAAGGGGATCATTGGAAAACTGAAGACAAACAGTAGAAATATGTGCTCAGCTTTAGGGTACATGCTACTCGCACTGTTCATCGTTCAAAACTAAGATGAATAAGAATGGCAGAGGTGGATGCTCAAACTTATAATACTTGAAGGAAGATCTTACTTTATTGTTATCAAATCATGTTTAATTGAGTTGCTTGGGCAATTTGTACAAGATTAGATGCATTTAAAAGAAAACAATATTAATAACTGTTTCTCCTGTAAGTAAATACTTAGAGACTGCTGCATTTTAGTTTCAAATGTACAGCATATTTTCATTTCCTCTTTTGGCAGATTCACACTTTTACTTGTTATGGCTCAACAGCCAATTTCTGATTTGCTTTCTGCTTTACAGACCTTTCCGCTTCCCAGCTATTCTCGTTGGTGATGGAAGGCTAGGGGGTATTTCAGCAACTATTTCAGCCTATGAAAGTTTAAAACTTCGAGGTTATGATGTTGTTGCTGTAGTAATTGAAGACCATGGCCTAGTTAATGAGGGTCCTTTATCATCTTACTTACGAAGAAGGTAAACGTATAGCTGTTTTTCTATTGACTTGAATTTTTGGTTTGAATAGGAAAATATAGTTTAACGCCATTACTTGGGCGTTATCAGTATCTTCTACTGCTTCAGGTTAGACCCTAAAAAAATAGATCGATGTACCACCCAATCTTGTTTCCATGTATTTTCATTACTAAACAAAAGGGCTGAAGGTTCATTTCCTGGCTGACAGGGTCCCTGTGCTTGTTCTTCCACCTATACCAAAGGAGATGTCAAATAACCTGATGGAGTGGTTCCAAGAAGCGCTGTCTACTTTTCATTCTCTTGAAGAAATAATGCAGTCAGCTTTTGTGGAGAGAACATCTAGATTACACGACATGCCAAGGAAGGCACATGATTTTTTCTGGTGGCCCTTTACTCAACACAAACTTGTACCGGAAGAAAATGTGACAGTGATAGATTCACGGTGTGGAGAAAACTTTGCTGTGCACAAGGTTGTGAATGTTACCCCAAGTTATGAAATAGCTATTGTTTTTAGTCATTGATCTAGTTCATTTCTGACAGTACTTTTGGAAATACATGCTCAGCAGTCGGTACTAGAAATAATTGTTCTAAAACTCGTCGACTGCTGCGTATTATCTACATATTATTGATATTGTTATTGCTGATATTCTTCTTGTTTCCTCGATCTCCTTTTTCATCCTCTCTTTTTTTTTTTTTTTTGATGTTATAACTGCTTCCATCTATCTGCTATTTCTATCAGGAGAGATACTATTTATGCCTTTCTTGTGCTGTGTGTTAACCTTCCACTCACATGCTGGTTTCATTTTCTGCTTCTGCTGTAGGTTAATAATAATGTTGATTTAATCACTCAACAATTTGATGCATGTGCAAGTTGGTGGACGCAGGGACCTGATGCTACTTTACAGGTTAGTCTGTAGATATGTCCTTGCTAATAGCAATTTATCCAACCTCAGTGATTGTTTTATAACAAATCACTATAACCAGGAACTTGTCTTTGGTATGTGCATGTTTATGTTCGAATAGTGACAAGGGGCATGGAGATGCATATGATTGAATAATAATTGCAATTTTTTTGAAACAATTATCCCCTTTATCACCAACTTATCAATCATAGATGCAATCACCTCTGATGATCCTTAAATGTGCTAATTAATGAGGCCGATTTTCCTGATAGCTCAAGAGTGCAGAAATCATGAGCCTAGACATAATTTAGACCATGTAGAGCCCTTACATTGCTAATAATTTTGTCCTATTCCCTGAAATGGAGAAACCAAAATTCCTGAAAAATGAAAATGGCGACACTTTTTCCATATATGCTGCTGAATGAAAGTGATTCTTTCTTGACAAAACAACAGACAAACCACAAAAATAAAATAACCAAAAAAAAAAGAAAAATAAAATGAAGCTTTATTTGGTAAATTGTCTTACAGTTAAAGGGACATCTCCAGGAGCAAAAACACTATATTTGTTCACAAATGCTGTTTCCCAGTTTGCTTTACTTTCTTTAAGACTTTACCCTGTTATTTAATTGCCAGCATTATATAAGACTGTAGCTCGATTTCCTCTGTTTGTCTTTAGGTGGTTTCAGATTGAGCTTGCAAGAGATATGGGTTATGCTACTGCTAGATATGGGCATGTAATGTTCCCTGAAAATGTTTACGAGCCGGCTTTGGAATGTGCTGAACTTTTGCTTGAAGGCGTTGGGAAAGGTTTGTCGTTTAAACCCTGTCTGTGCTTGCCTTGTCATTTCTTAGGGAAATTAGCGAGCTGGAGTGATGAGCCTAATCAGGACTCGTATCTTTGGAACTCTTTGTATTTCTCCATGTGTTTCATGTTTGGTTGTACGCCTAAATAATGTTAAATATAGCCAGACTGCACTAAGATTAGTTTTCTAAGAGCATTGTTTTTATAGGGTGGGCTTCGAGAGTATACTTTTCAGATAATGGCTCTACAGCAATTGAAATAGCTCTCAAAATGGCACTACGGAAGTTCTTGTTTGATCACAAGATTGTCTCTGACGATTTGGTGGCTGAGAATTCTGAAAGTCATGTTGATTTAAAGGTTGGTCTACTTATTGTCTTCCAAGTAGTTACACTTTGTTTTACTCACTGAGTTTATAATATTGATTGGCTAAATGTATCACAAAGTTTCGGTTTCACTGTTGAAAAGTGCCACTTCATTTACTTAATGTATTTGGAGAACAAGGAATGATCAATGCACCACTCTAGTTGGGTGCTTGTAAAGATCTGACATTTCAATCAATGTCAAGTTTGAGCAAAAGCTAAGTAGCTTTTTAAATCAATTCTTTTAATTTTCTTTACCGTATTAAGCCATTTCGCTTTCGGCTTTACTTGCCATTAGTTGTAAGGTCAGATGCTGCTGGAAAATGCTAGGTGGCCTAGTACTCAAGTTTCTTCCCTTTCACGAATTTGAGAGCAAAGCAATAAGTAGTATTTATCATATACATGCTGCTAGTTTATGCATGGAGGTTTCTGTCTCATGAACCAGGTTTTAGCCCTCAGAGGATCTTACCACGGTGACACTTTGGGTGCTATGGAAGCACAGGCGCCGTCACCTTATACTGGTTTTTACCAGCAACCATGGTATGACCTTAATATTTTTGGAAGTATTTCCTTTTTTCTTTTGTCCTTTGGTAATATCTGAAGTATTGTACCTATTGTAAATCTGCAGGTATAAGGGAAGAGGTCATTTTTTAGATCCACCAACAGTTGCCATGTGTCATGGTGTTTGGAAACTTAGCCTTCCGCAAGAGATTGAAACTCAAAATCCCAGTCTTGAAGATTTTAGTAAGTGAAGCACAACTTCTGGTGATATTCTTATTTCAATTTTCAGTACTATAAGTATTAGTTTCTTTTTCAGCTTTCAGTTTGCGCGAGAACATATTCAAGGAAAGCCGCGACACTTCAAATCTTGCTGATATATATCACTCTTATATATGGAAAACGTTACATCTAATTATTGACTCAAGCGGGTCTACTCGAATTGGAGCATTGATTATAGAACCAGGTAAGACTTTGACACATTTTTTTTGGGTCTCCTCCCCTCCATCTTTTCCTTCTTGGTGCTTACTCAACTCTAGATGCATTTAGATCTTTATCTTCCATACTCCGTATCGTATATGGTTTACTTTTCTTTTTGAAATTGTTTTGGTGAACAACATGCACAATGGCTTTCCATATAGGAATTTTGGGTTATATGAGATAAAAGAATTTTTCCTAAGTCATGGAACTTTTAATTGTTACTTATTAAACAATCGAGTAATATTGTGTAACAGGTTCTTAGTGATTTTCTTTAATGTCTCCTATGAAGTTAATTATGAATATTTCACGCTATTCGTAATGATTCAACTTTCTATAACAATGCGGTTTACTTGCAATTATTTGCAGTGATACATGGCGCTGGAGGAATGGAAATGGTTGATCCACTATTTCAGAGAGTACTAGTGAAAGAATGCCGAAATCAAAAAATTCCTGTTATTTTCGATGAGGTTTTTACGGGATTCTGGCGTCTGGGAGCAGAGGTCTGTTTGCTAGAATACTTGATATATGAGTTTCCGGGTTCCTAGCCACATCACTTGAGGTATCACTTCTCTGGTTTTAGGAATTTCAATTTGTGTCTTTTGCTTTTTCAGTCTGCTACGGAGTTTATTCGCTGTAAGCCAGATATAGCCTGCTTTGCCAAGTTGATGACTGGTGGCATTGTGCCCTTGGCTGTCACTTTAGCATCAGAAGCTGTATTTGAAGCATTTGTTGGAGACTCAAAGGTATATTCATCAGTGTTTACCATCTGCTTGTCAAGTATTTGCTTCAGTGAGCGAAAAACTTGATTCAGCCAAAACTTTGTTGGATCTGCTAAAATGCTCTTTTTGCTTCTCATTGATAGTTATGCCCAATTTTAGTACAATATCATATGATTGGTGGTGTAACCTCATTCCTTTGCTTCAGCTCCAGGCACTCTTGCATGGTCACTCCTACACTGCACATGCACTGGGTTGTACAGCTGCTGTAAAGTCAATCAAATGGTTTAAGGACTCCAAAACAAATCATAATCTGATATCTGAAGCTATGCTGCTCAGGGAGGTATGTGAAAAATGCAGTTGGCTCATAAATGTTGTTGCACATTTATAAATACGAAGCTTACTAAAAGTTGCATTCTCTTTCTGTTCCCGGAAACAGTGTACTCTTCATTTTTATGAAAGTTTTCTAATAACAGTTTTCTGTTTTCTCTCTAGATTTAAAAAAAAACAGTTCTCTGTTTTCTCGTCTCCTAAACTGTTTTGGTGGAAACATATAAATGTCATTGTTTCAGACTATGCAGCACAATGTTCTTAGGATAATTAAAATGGGAATTCACATTTGGCCGCTCGGCCAAAAATATTTACATCTGCTAATCAATGTACATAATATGCAACAACATACCCAGTGTAATCCCACAAAGGGGAGTCTGGGTGATATATACACAATCTGCAATTTCCTTGATTAAAAATCTCTTCGCACAACAATTGGAGCCCATAAATTTGGAACCTGTCGAAGCTGGGCAAGCATATTAGTATCGTACGCCAAAATATTAGAAGCGTACTATAGAGCACCAAGGCATGATTTTGATCGACTTTAAAGTCAGTAAATCGCCGTATAGTTTTTGCTATGTTATATGGGTCCTCCATTAAATTGATCCAAATTTCTACAATTATCTACCGACTGCAGTAACGCGAGGTCAACCCTGTAAAAAACTTGTAACGCGGGTTTGTTATAAAAGATGAATCCCCAACATCTTGTTTTTAACATGTTACAAGTGTTTCTCACTTCATCAATTCTTGGATGTTTGCAGCTGTGGGATCCAGACTTGGTGAGACAAATTTCCTTACTTCCAGCAGTGCATAGAGTGGTTGTTTTGGGGACTCTATGTGCATTGGAACTTCAAGCAGAAGGGTCTAATGCTGGGTATGTAGTATATGCTATTTCTTGTAAATTAGGAGTTTTATGCAGTGATTGTTTACCCATGGAAATTCTTATGCTTACCTTAAATACCATATTAAAGTGGTGCAACTATGTAAGCTGTGACATAGAGCTCATATTAAGAATCATTTAGAAGCTTGTTTAAGTCATATTTGACTAGCTAGAAACTGCTTTTTGACATGTATATTTCGTTGGTTGCATGCTAAATTTACACCTGGGACTTATTTGCTCCTCAAAGGAGAGCCTTGTTTGGACAAGTTCTGGTCGAAGTTGAAAAGACTAGAATATGGCTCAATCAACAAGTTAAAGTCTAGTTATAGCTTATGGTGAAAGCTGGAACATGCAAATTGTGCTACAGAAGGGTGTGGCCTAGTGTCAATGAAGTGGGTGAGAACCAGGAGGTCTCATGTTCAAATCTCAACGGAGACAAAAACACTATGTGATCTCTTCCCATCTACCCTAGCCTCGGTGGGTTACCTGGTACAAGTTTGCTTTTGTGGGGCTGGGGTGTGTGTGTGTATTCTTGGAATTAGTTGAAGTGCGCTCAAGCTGGCCAAACACCACAGTTGTTAAAAAAAAGTCCATATTGGACTGCATAGGGAATATTTTGCTACATAGGGAAAACTAGTATACTTTTGCTCAGCAATGTTTGTACGTCTGATATTGTTACATTTGATAAGAAAGAACACCATCAAAGTCAGTTTATACATCTGATTGTTGTAGTGCAGGCGTTTGATTAGCAAGTATGCCATAAAAGTCACTTCCTTATGTTATATCAACAAAAAAACTCAGTTACCTTATAGAGGACTCTTGTTATCTTGTTCATTATCTGCTACTCATCAGTGTTTGTGCATCTGTTCGTCGGAGCGCTAGCATTTGATTAACAAATTACAGCATATAGTCAGTACTGTTCTGGTTTTATGTTGCTTGTACTATACTTGTGAAGCTTCATTTTGTGTCAAAACCATGCAGATATGCTTCTCTGTATGCTAGATCTCTCCTCCAGAAACTCCGCGAAGACGGAATCTATATGAGGCCTCTTGGCAATGTCATTTATCTCATGTGTGGACCTTGCACATCACCTCAGAGCTGCACCAACTTACTAAACAAAGTGTATACAAGACTTGAGGAGCTGTGAATCTATGGACAAGAGGGGCATAGTTTGGGCCAACTCGAAATGTAAAACTTTCTGGATATTCGATTTTAGGTTAAAGACTTCCGAGTTTTGTTGGATCGGATAGCGAATTTAGTTCTATGAACTTTTGGTGCAACAAAATAAATATTTACTACTTGGAAGAAGCAACTATAATTATAACAGAGACAATATACTAATGATAGCTGTATAGATAACGCGAATACAGACATGACACATGATACAAGCGAAGACACACCTAGAACTTTATGTAGCTCGTGCTCTTCAAAAATGGCTACGCGGTCGTGTCTGATCCTCAGAAAGTGTATTTTCTGAAGATCTGCAATCGGCGAGCAACTTTTTTGGACAGCCCGAGCAAATTCCTTTATTTCGATGTATTATATTTCCTACAGAGACTAAGAAACTACACTAGCTACTAAAATAACACATGATATGCATAGCGCCCTCATCTCAACGATAACATGAATCATGGTCAGATTCAAACAGTTCCAGGTAAAAATGCTCGTCCGGGTTCCCTTGCAGCTAAAGGTCCATGACAGCCAAGAAGCTGCAAGCCAAACAAGAAAAGATGAGAAAAGAACAATGTTGGTTGACTAATACGATCGAAAGAGTCTTTATTGTTTGTTTAGTAATGTCTCGCTTTTCTGTAGGAGTAGGTGTGCTTCTCTAAACTAACAGTTCCCCTATTGGGGATGTCTGCGTTATTAAAAAAGTTGTATTCGGGGAAGAGAAATGAATGTCGAACCTTAGCATTGACGCCATCTGGCACGATCCTCTTCTCGGCTCTCCATTTCAGGTAATCGGTACGTTTGTAAGGTGTGAACCCCCTGAAATGCAAGAGAATGCAGGTATAAGAACATCTTACAATATGCTACACCTACATAGCTGAAGAGCGTCGCGATGTTATAACAATCCTGTGTTTTCAACAGTAGAGCGGCTGGCTGTTTCCGATAGACCCTCGGCTCACGGCGCAACCCAAAATACAACTATATAATTTATTCATTAAACGCTGAATGTGGAAAGCTGTTTTACTAGTAACAGCAGAAGAGCTGTAAGCCGATGTAGAGCGCGAAATACAGGAACAAGAGTATAAAGCAATACCATTTACTGCTAACGATGACTTTCTGGCGACCAGGAAACTTGAACTTTGCACGACGAAGAGCTTCTTGGGCATGACGAGAGTTTGAATCCCTGCATCTAACAGACAGCAGCACTTGGCCAATCGCAATACGTGCACAAGTCCCAAGAGGCTTGCCGAATGCTCCCCTCATGCCCGTCTGGAGCCTATCGGCTCCAGCACAGGACAACATTTTGTTTATGCGCAAAACGTGGAATGGATGAGCTCTGACCCTCAGATGAAAAGCATCCTTTCCTGCATTCTTCGCCATGTACTTGTTGCACGCGATACGTGCAGCTTCTAACGCCTCACTTGACACATTCTCTTTCTCCCAACTAACCAAATGCACGCAGCACGGGAGCTCATCGACCCCCCTCTTCTTCATGCCAACATCGTAAATCCTAATCTTAGGATCAGGCACACCGCGATTAAATCGCGATTTTGGATAGGGCTTCCCCTTTATTTGACGATAGCACCTAGCAGGTCCTACAACCAGAAAAACAATTCCAATGACCAATGTAAGCAACCTACTTTTGCAGGTCTTGCTAAAAGTCCTCTTAACAGAATACATAGCATACAGCCACCTATGTTACTCCGACTCTCCAAAAATCTTGCCGAATCCTCCGAAAGGCCACTACTTTTGGAGGATCCGACTTGCATCCATCGACATTTTCAAAGAGTCCGAGCAACATAGATAGCCAAAGACAGAGCCACATAGACCGAAATCAATCTTGATTGACAGCAAAATAAGATCACAGTAAATACCAAAATATATATTTTTTTCCCTTAAATATAAATAACAATTTATCCTATTGTAATCCAAGATTATGCAAACCCCCTCACCACAAAAAATAAATTCATAAGAATTTTCCACGTTAACACCTTTTCCAAACTTCAAAAAAAATCCCAACTTGGCAACTATATAATATCATATCAGAAAAAAAAAACTGCATAAGTCCCTCATCTAAGTGGACAAAATTGTCCCATATATATGCTGGTACGAGATGACACATGCCTCAAAATTAATCGATGTGTGCAAATTGACTCAAAACACTACGAATATAGAAAAGAACACTGCAAGAATTCTTAATATCAGGTCTACAAAGTTATCCTATACATGTGCTGGTATGACATAACACGTGCCTCAAAATTAATCGATCTGCATATAAACCGACTCAAACACTAGGAATATAGAAAGAAACAGTGCAAGAATTCCTAATATCAGGTCTACAAAGTTATCCTATGCATATGCTGGTATCTCAAGATTAATCGAGGTTCATGCAGACTGACTCAAACACTAGGAGTATACATGTGCTGGTACGAGATAACACGTGCCTCAAAATTAATCAAGTTACACACAAACTGACACTATGAATATATAAAAAACACTGCAAGAATTTCTAATATCATGTGTACAAAGTTATCCTATACATGTGCTAGTGTGAGGTAACACATGCCTCAAAATTAATCGAAATGTGCACAAACTGACTCAAACACTATAATTATAGAAAAGAACACTACAATAATTTCTAATATCACGTGTACAAAGTTATCCTATACATATGCAGGTATGAGATAACACGTGTCTCAAAATTAATCAAGGTACGCACAAACTGACACTATGAATATATAAAAAAACACGAAAAAAATTCTCCTATACATGTGTTGATATGAGATAACACATGCCTCAAAATTAACCAAGATACGCACAAACTACACACTAAATATATATATAAAAAAAAAGACTACAAGATTCCTACTATTAGGTATGTGCTGGTATAAAATAACACGTGTCTCAAAATTAATCAAGGCGAACACTACGAATACAGAAAAGAACACTGCAAGAATTCCTAATATAAGGTTTACAAAGTTATTCTATACATATGCTGGTATGATATAACACGTACCTCAAAATTAATCGAGGTGCATATCAACTGACTCAAACACTAGGAATACAGTAAGAAACACTGCAAGAATTCCTAATATCAAGTATAACTTAAGTGCGAGATAAATTAATCGATATATACACAAACTGATTCGAACACAACAAATAAATATACAAAAAAAAAAAAATTACACGACAAAGTGAATTGAGTTTAGAAAACTTTACTTCTTCCCATGGTAAGAGTTGTACTGTTACTCTAGTTACTTCTTCAAAGTTCCCAGCACCTTACAATATATTAACAAGAAAAATATAAAATGAAAAATTCTTGATCATATCCCATATATTTATATACACAATAAAATTATTCCACCGTTTTTATTGACATACACATGTAACATAAACACTTGTTATTAAAATGTGAACAAGAGAAATTTAATTAAAATTGCTTTAATGATGTCTTTATCAGATTATGTGTAGAACTTTCAAGACTAAAAATGAATATTTATTTTATAGTAATAATAATATGTAATAGTGCATGAGTTGTAATGTAAAGTTAGCTAAGAACATAAAGAATTTGGTTGGAACTTTACATGTGTCTATTTTTGCACCAAAAAAAAAAAAAAGAGGGAATAAAAAAGTGAAAAGAATAATAACCATAGGTGTGAAATTTTTTTCAAACAACCTATCAAATCAGTTGAATTGAATTAGTATGTGTTTAATATGGAAACATTTATTTTTTCATATTTAATTGATTAAAAGATTTTGTTTTTTTATAGAAAAAAAATTTCTAAAAATAAAGAAAATTGTTTGCTAAATAAATAAGAAAACACTAATTTTATGCACACTAAATTACGAAATATATTTAATTCAAAAAAAATATTTATAGGAAAATAGTTTTTTCATTCATACGAAGCACATCCTAAATTTTGATACATTTGTTAAAGAAACATTTAAGTGAAAAGGTGTAAATTATTATGCTCCTGAACTTTGCGATTTAAAGCTGATATATCGCTCGTTTAAAAAATGACTCATTTATACCTCTGTTGTTATATAAATGATGAATATATATATCTTTTGCGGTTGACGAAAGTGAATAAATTAATTTTAATAGCCTAGAAGCAATACATGGATGTATTTGATCTTTCTGACAAGGTTTAAGGTATATTTGATCATTTTCAAAAAGTTTAAAAGTATATTTAATCCTTCTCACATATAAATTTCTTTGCCTTCTTTAATTTAATTTAATAAATAAATTAAATAAATACGTCTTAAAAAAAAATGTTCTTCTAAAATTATTTGACGCATAATGTTTTTATACAACTATTCTCCTATACATTCTTTTACAAAGTCTGTTTCACTGTACTGTTATTCTATATAAAGAATTTATTGTTGACCATCTGAACTTTCACCTAATTGGTGACGGTATGATTTCACATGTTGTACTGTTTGAATCTACTGTTAAGTGGATTCTATATGAGGAATCTACTTTCAACTACCTGAACGTTTGCTTAATTTGTGACGGTCAGATTCCGCAGGTTGTATTGTTTGAATCTACTGTTAAGTGGATCTTATATGAGGAATCTACTATGAACTACCTAAACGTTTGCTTAATTTGTGACAGTCAGATTCCGCAGGTTGTATCGTTTGAATTCACTGTTAAGTGGATCCTATACGAGGAATCTACTATTAACTAATTAGTGATGATTTGATTTAGCACGTTGTACCATTTGACTCTACTGTTAAGTGGATCTTATACGAGGAATCTACTATTAACCACCTGAACTTTTACTTAATTGGTAACAGTTTGATTCCGCACGTTGTACCATTTAATCCTAATGTTAGGTGATCCTATATGAGAAATCTACTATTAACTACTCGAACTTTCACCTAATTGGTAACAGTTTAATTCCGCACGTTTTACCATTTGACTCTACCGTTAAGTGAATCCTATATGAGGAATCTACTATTAACTACCTGAACTTCCGCCTTATCGATGACAGTTAGATTCCGTTGTAATCTTTTACCTATTTCCTTCCCTTACCCCCCAAGGCCCAAACTTCTTGCTTTTTTTTTTAAAATAAAAGTGGATCTTATATGCTCAAATTTTCAAAATTAAAGGTCTATAAATGCTCAAAATTATACATCAAGGACAAATATAGACTTACCCCGAAAATTAAGGGTCAAAGTTAAAATTCATCAAAACTCCTCCTTTCTCTTCTTTACACAAATTCAAGAATTGAACTTTGCATAAACTAAAACAAAGTGAATCTCTATAAAATCCCTTCTTAAATTGTTACAAAGTTCAATTCTTTTTGCATCACAAAATTCTTGCCAACACAATTTTCAAGAAACAAAGAGAGAAAAGGAAAAGTTTTTGCCAGCGTTCAACGAATCAAAGTGTGTGCTTTTTTCTTCTTGCTGTACGTTTAATTGTCTAATTGTGTGTAATTAAACAACCCCTTATCGTATTTTGTGAAATTAAAGACACCCTTTTCGTTTCTTGGATTGAATTTGTCAATGATGATTTGAGGGAAGTAAAAGGAGGTTCTTTTATTGGGTACTTTTTTGCTTTTGTACTTGATTTTTGATGTGTTTATTATAGCTGAGGTACCTTGGTATGGTAGTGGTAAGGCTGTGTACTTGTGGTATGTTGTTGTTGTTGTTGGTTCATTACTAGTGTCAGGATAATCAAGTGTTTAATCATCTATTTGTGTCTAATTAAACAACCCCTTATCGTATTTTGTGAAACTAAAGACACCCTTTTCGTTTCTTGGATTGAATTTGAGTATAGTGATTTTAGGTGAGTAAAGGAGGTTCTTTTATTGGGTACTCTTTGCTTTCGTACTTGATTTTTGATATGTTTATTCGAGCTGAAGTACCTTCGTAAGGTAGTGGTAAAGGCCGCGTACACACCAGTTACCACCCTCCCTAGAACCCACTTGTGGTATGTTGTTGTTGGTTCATTACTAGTGTCAGAATAATGAAATGTTTAATCACCTATTTGTGTCTAATTAAACAACCCCTTTTCATTTTTTAAATGAAATTAGAGACACCCTTTTCGTTTCTTGCATTGAATTTGACTATGATGATTTGAGGGGAGTAAAAGGAGGTTCTTTTATTGGGTACTCTTTGCTTTTGTAGTTGATTTTTGGTGTGTTTATTCGAGCTGACGTACTTTGGTATGGTAGTGGTAAGGCTGTGTACACACCATTCTCCCTAGACCCCGCTTGTGGTATGATGTTGTAGTTGTTGGTTCATTACTAGTGTCAGAATAATGAAGTGTTTAATTATCTATTTGTGTCTAATTACACAACCCCTTTTTGTTTTTTTAATGAAATTAGAGATACCCTTTTCTTTTCTTGCATTGAATTTGAGTATGATGATTTTTGGTGAGGAAAGGAGGTTCTTTTATCGGGTCATTTTGCTATTTTGTTATTTGCTTTATGTACTTGGATTTTGGTATGTTTACTCAAGTTGAGGGTCTATCAGAAACAATCTCTATACCTTCGTAAGGTAGTGTTAAGGCGGCGTACACACCTTCCTCTACTTGTGGGATTACTCTGGCTATGTTGTTGTTATTGTTTATGGTTCATTACTAGTGTTAGAATAATGAAGTGTTTGTTGTTGCAGAGTTGCTGACCTAAGATGGGCTATGAAGCTGGTGGTACATCCCGTGATGGGCGTGATGAAGGTAACATTATATATATGTATTTTTGGAGTCAGTTTTGATAGTTAGGAAGCTGGTTCTTGATTTTAGTGTTATCTCAGTTATCATATTATTTGTTGTTGCTACTTGTTCTCTTCTTAATTGTTTTCTACATGGTTTCTTTGTTGCCTTATTTGCTTTACATGCTTGATTTTTGATATGCTTTACTTGAGCTGAGGGTCTACCATAAACAAACTCGCTACCTTCACAAGGTAGTGGTAAGGCTATGTACACACCATCCTCTCGAAAGTCCACACTTGTGGGATTACACTGGGTATGTGGTTGTTGAATTATCTCCTGGATGAAGGGAAGTCAGTAATTTTGTGAGAACAGAAAACTGATGATAAACATTTTAGTGAGATGAAGTCTAGACAGAAGCTCAAGCTTATTTGAAAGAATATACGAATTGCAATTAAAATTAGTAATTTCAGCATCCTGTGTACAACAATGTCAATACTAGTCTAGCTCTTTCAAAGTTGAGACTCAAAAGTGTTTTTTAGATTTGCTGATGCCGATACTAATCCAGCTGTTTCAAAAGCTTTTCACGATAGCTTGACCCATGAAGTGATAACACCTCTGAACATGTTGCTTCATCGCTTTAAGCTTTTTTTCTAATATCCAACTTGCACCTAAATTTTTTCACCAAGTACTTGCATTCTCCCATCAAGGCTTTGGCTGATTGAAAGAAATCACCTAGTATTTTTTTCCAAATTCAAATCTTGGTCTCCCACAGTCTTAATTGTACCTACATAGATTAGATCACACCCTTGGGAGCTTTGGTAAAACGCGTAGGTTGTGTGGATCTAAAATACTTTTTTCAAAAATAAAGGTGTATATTATAAATTCTTATTTCCGTATATGTGTAATTAAATAGGGTGAAGCCTTGTATCCAAAACAAGTGGGCTTTCTAGTTTAATACTTCTTGATGAGTTTTCAAGTCAAACTATGTAGCATGGAGGTTTAGTGGTAGGCTGTCACGTTGCTAGGATTTTTTTAAGAAGGGTAACATTTGTGTATTTTCTTTAAAACAATACATAGGTTGTACTGAAAAACATATTTGCGAAGTTTCAAAATGAAGACAAGTGTGTCAAGAACCTATAGTATTCTCTAAATACAACTGTCTACACCAAAAAAGCCTAATGCAGTTTCTTTTGATTATCTGTAGATCATAATTTTTGCTCTCAAAAACATCTTGAATTCCTTCCTTTCTAAATTGTCCACCAGATATATGCTGGGACAATCTGTCTCTGTTTGAAGCTCCTGCTCTTGCCTCCTCTGAGCTGTAGAGTAGATGAGTAATTTTGTTAGGCATAACCCAATCTATACCCCTGAGATAAACAAAAATACTCCACCACTGTGTTGTTATCCTGTGTTGTTATCCTGCACTGTAGAAATAGATGGCTAACTGTCTCATCCTCTTCACCACATAAGTAACATCTTGAACACAAGGACAATTTCCTCTTCTTCAGATTTTCTTGAGTCAAAACGGCTTCTTTGCCAGTAACCAAGTGAAGCATGCCACTTTGAATGGAATCTTCACCTACCAAATATGGTACTTGTTGTGTCAGTTGATTACCCTGATTCAAAAACTTATAAGCAGAACTCACTTTGAAATTGCCTTTACTGTCTAGGTTCTACCATTTGTGCCTTTAAAAACCTCCAAAACCATGAAGAACTCATTCACTGTCTCTATTTCCCAGTCATTAATGTTCCTTCTAAATTGGATGTTCCACCCTTGCCAGGAATCAAATAAACTCATATTCTGTTGTACTGCCATCCCGTGCATCTCTTGGAACTAACCCTTTAGACTGGCTGGTCCCAACCGTTTATCTTCTCCAACAAAGGTCATCCGTTGTCTTACACTTACTTTCCTCGTCTTATTTTGCTTTGATAACTTTACTCCAGTATGCTTGAGGTTCTTGAGAGTACTTGAGGGCCTTGCTTTGAACCTTCAGTTCCTAGTGCCAAGACCTCACTGCTTCTTTGCTCTAAGCACTTTCTTCCATTTGACTAGGTGTAGGACTGTACAATCAGTTTCTTTGTTCCCTTCCCATAGAAATCCCTTCTCATCTTGTCCAGTTTCTATATGATGCAGATGGGAAAGTTGAACATCATGTAGGTTGGCATGACATCAAAAACAGAGTTAATGAGAGTGACTCTACCTCCTAGGGATAAATAACGTGATTTTCCACCATGTTAGCTTTTCCTCACAATTTTCTATCACTGAATTCCAAATGCTCGTGGATGTGGATTTAGCCCCAAGAGGCATTCCCAAGTAGGTAGTAGGCAAAGAACCTACTTTCCCACCGAAAATCCTAGCTAACTCCCCATATTGGTGACCTCATTGATTGGAAATAACATACTCTTAATCTTCCAGCTGAATTTCTTTACACCAACATATGGTCTTTCTGAAGCCTTGTACATCCACCAAATCAACCTCATTCTTTCTTCCTTTTTTTTGAAATGGTAAGTATATCGATGTCAAAAATCAGCACTAAGTATGTGCTTGTGATTACAAACAAAAATGAAGAAGAGACCAGAGGTAAATAGAAAAACTTGGCTAGTATACAAAAGATTCCATGAATTGTAATTGGGTTCGGAATCCTCTATCCATTCCTTTTTACACCAAAATTTATCAACAAAAAATGATCTGATCTGGACATGTATGTTGGAACCAAGACCCTGTGGCGTATGGAGCCAAGACATGGATAAGGATAGTGGGGGATATTGGAGCACTTCCCCGGGGGATGGGACTCTTAGCCCATTTTAATTTGCCTTAGTGATGGATGAATTGATTTCGTGAATCTAAGGTGAGTTGACATGGTGCATGTTATTTGCGTGTAACATAGTTTTGATTGCCGATTTTGTAGCAGAGTTAAAGTTGTGCTGGAGGTTTGAAAATAAACCCTGGAGTTTGTTGGGTTCAGGTTGAGTAGGACTAAGACAAAATACTTGGAATGCGAGTTCAATGATGTAAAGTATAAGGCTGGCATGGAAGTAAGGTTTAATACCTAGGTCATCCAAAAGAGAGGAAGTTTTAAGTATTTTAGTTCTATTATCCAAGGAAATGCGGCTATTGGCGATGATATCTCACATTGTATTACTGTAGAGCTTTCGGAGTCTTGTGCGATAAGAAGGTGCCACCAAAACTTAAAAACAAATTCTATGGTGTTGTGGTTAGACCAACTATGTTGTATGGGGCGAAGTGTTGTCCAACCAATAGCTCTCATGTTCAGAAGATGAAAGTTGCGGAAACAAGGATGCTGCTATAGTTGCGTGAGCGTACTAGAAGAGACAGTATTAGAAGTGACGACATCTGAGACTAGGTGGGAGTGGTTTTGGTGGCAGATAAGATGCGGGAAGCAAGATTGAGATGACTCGAGCATGTGAAGAAGCGAGACACTAATGCCCCAGTGCGGAAGTATGAGAGGTTGACTATGAACGGTTTCAGGAGAGGTGAGGTAGCCTGAAAGAGTATTGGGGAGACTGAAGAGGTGATTAAACAGGATATGACACACACAGTTTCAGCTTATCGAGGACATGACCATAGATAGGAGGTTGTATAGGATACAGGTTAGTGTAGAAAGTTAGTAGATACTAGATCGTTAAGTTACCAGTTTCAAAAAAAAAGTTAGTAGATAGTTGAGCATAATTCGCTACCCCTGCATAGTTCGTACTAGTAGTCGTAGTATTACTTTGGTAGTTTCTCTTAATTTCGGTTACTATCTATTGTTTCTTTTATTTCGATAATCATATTATTTTGTTGTAGCTACTGTTCCTTTTTCAAAATTGTCATGCTTTCTATAATATTTTTCTGTTACTTCTTCACTTCCTTCATTTTCTGTTTTGAACTGCTTTCATTTGCTTTTCCTTGAGCCGAGGGTTTATTGGAAACAACCTCTCTACCTCCCAAGGTAGTGGTAAGGTCTGCATATTCTCTACCCTCCCCGACTCCACTTGTGGGATTACACTGGATATGTTGTTGTTGGTTGAGTTCTTCCCTCCTTTTATAGCGTCTCATTATTTCTACACCTGTTTCTGCAAAATGAGGAAGCTGGCAATCTGAGTGTGATTCAACTGACAACTATGTCTGGTTTTTGCAGATGATGATGAGGAATATGAGGAAGCTGGTGGCGGTAACCGATTTTTGGGATTTATGTTTGGAAATGTTGATTACTCTGGTGATCTCGATGTTGACTACCTTGACGAGGTGATTTGCTCCTCTTTATTCTTTTGTCCCCATGTAATTTGACTCTCAAATACTTAGTATGGGGTGAGATCCCAAATTAATATGTTAGTATGAGTACTAAAGTGTCTCCAACTCCAAGTAGCAGTTGAACCTAACAGGATAATTATTTACTGGAATTTCTGCATAAGCAACTAATTTGTACCTTTACATGGACCATGTTTTGTAATTTGATGTGGAAAGTGGTCAGCTTGAGGTTGGGCATTGCTTGAGGGTGGTGAAGTTTTCAAGCTCCCTTTCACTTATTTAGTTGTCGCAAGGATCAACCTAAGGAGTACTTGCATGGAATTTGGTCATGCAGAGTTTTGAGAGAACCATGGAGGTTAACCTGTTTTTCCTAAGAGAAAAACTATTGCTAATTAAAAGCACATACTCCTGGTTTAGGAAGTGCCATACGTCAATTCGAACAATAGCTATGCCTCGGGGCTCTTTTTTTTTTTTTTTTTTTTTTTTTGGCCTGTCCATGTTTGTTTAATCTCTTCTATTTCTCCTTTTCCATACTCAACTTTGTAACTCATTACCTTTATGATTAAAATATTTTGCGTTATTCAATTTGGGAGCCGAGGGTCTATTGGGAACAACCTCTCTACCTTCACAAGGTAAGGTTAAGGTCTGCATACACACTACCCTCCCGGACCCCACCTGTGGGATTACACTAGATATTTTTTTTTTGTCGCATTTTTGTGTCTTTCATTTTCTTTACTAAAGCCATATTTGCTCATCAACCCTTCAAGAGATTTTCCTCTGTTTTAAGGCTTCATCGTTCAAGATGATTCAGGAATGCACTCGCATCGTCGCATAATGCGATATGTGAAGCGATGCAAGCCAACCTTACAGAAGAGGGCGTATCACAGGGTTATGTGAGATGTGAGCCGATGGGAGAAGCGAGCTGATGCGAGTGCATCATGTTGATTTTATTTTTATGATCAGTTTTTTTTTTTAAAAAGTCGCTTCATGTTGATTTTATATTTAGGTTCAATTTTAAATTTAAAAAAGGAGTCTACTGCTATGACTGCCACTGCTGTGAATACCACTGCTGCGATATTCTAGGGTTAACCTTGAAGTCCACTGCTGCCGCTACCACTACCACTGCTTTTTTTTCTGGTTTGTTTTGCTATTTTGCTGAATTGTTTTGCTGGTCTGTTTTGCAGCAGGTGTCTCAGTGATCAAACCTGTGATTTTGGTGTTTACTTTGAACTTCTGCTTATATATATTGTCTTTATTGTTGATTATATAGCTGTTGTGGTCTTCTCAGTTTTGTCTTACTGTTTGGATGCTCTTTTTAGTCTTTTTTCTTTTAAATTGCGCTTCACTTCAATGATGCGCTCGCGTCGCTTCACGCTTCGCATAATGTGTAATAGGGAGCCTTGTTGCTTTTTTCCACGTAACGCTTCCCTGAACACTGTGATGCGCTGTAAGACCTTCCCATCGTGCTCTTGCTTTATCGTCATGTTTCCAACTTGCGAGGGGCATAGTTATTGGTTCGCCTCCCTTCTGCTTATTAGTTGCAGTGGTTCTTTCGATAAGAACAGTTCCAACAAGAGCCAGATGTTTCCTGTAGCCAATATCTCAGCAATCTCACCAAGGGAGGATGCTAGCTGGGTTTATAACTTATTTGTGGAATTGTCGTTCATTCATTTTCATGCTCCACAAATTCTCTTTCAGATTTTGCATGTTGTGTGATTTGAACTTCTTCTGGTGTCTTCTTTACTTATTAAGAGGTCAAACTCTAATGGAAATTATGTTTTTCAGGACGCCAAGGAGCATCTTGCTGCTTTAGCTGACAAGCTTGGTTCGTCTCTGACAGAGATAGATGTATGTATCAAAACTCTTTTGTCTCCATAATTTGGAATTATATCTTCTGAGAAGTGTAGACCCAATCTTTTATCACTATGATTTGCTTGGAATTATATTTCGGATCAGGTGGTATAAATATGAATGATTGTTACCCAATTTCTACCTGAGTAGTTTTGGTGCTAATATTTTTTCCATGTCTCTTTCCCTTGGATGTTCAGTTGTCGGTGAAGTCCCCACAAGCATCTGCAGATGCTGCTGAACAAGGTACATGTTTTTCCACGAATGGCATCTCATGCAGCTTCTTTCTTTCATCGGTATTTAGTTCTTTGATACTTACATTGGCAATTCTTGTCCTTTTCTTTTCGTCCTATAAAAGTTTGCCATTATCACAAGTAAAAGAATTCTTAATTAGACATTGTAAGCATATTAAGCACCATTTAGGTCTGGTTTGCTTTTGGTAAATTTTGTAACTATCCCGCTGTTCATATGTTTTTTCAGTCTAAGTGCTGGCTTCATTACAAAATGTTACTTTGATTAAAAAAACAACAACATTGTAAGCATATTGAACCTGTAATGCATTATAGAAAGATCCAGAAACAATTCACTTGTTTGACATTCGGATATTCATATTACTGCAGTGAATTTGGAAATACTGGCAATTATTATTAAGTTGATATCAGAGGCGGATTCAGGATTCGGAGTCTCAGGGTGCCAAGTACACTCATCGATTTAATTAACCGGAGACTCCAAATTTTGGATTTGCCTCCAAGGGCAGAACCAACTTGTGGCCAAAGTATTAATCTTAATCTCCTTCGTCAGAAAACTGTATTATTTATATATAGTTAAAAAAATTTCTTTGATATGTAGTAGACGTTGAAACTCCTTCGAATAGTTCGTGCGTTTTTTTCTTTTGATTTTAAACCTCTCTAATAAAAATTTTGGCTCCGTCACTATCTCTTAATAGGAGTGGTTAAAAGAAGGAATGCTTTAGCATTTTATCTATTTATTTTTTAAAAAAATATTAAAAAATTATGACTTTCGCAATTTGGCCTCAATTTTGTGTGCAAATTTTTATTATAACAATTAAGAACTAAAATTCATTATATATTCAAAATTTACAATTTGGTATTTTGAAATAGAGTCAGAACTCAGACATTAAAGTGAAAATAGAATTAGTCTCTTTTTAAAAATAAAATAAACTAGCAAGCTTAGTAACATATAAAGAACTTAAACCCTCTCCATTCTTCGCCCTAAACTTGCTATTTCAGTCAAAACTAAATTAGTTAATATAAGTCAACAATAATTAAAAACATATCTAGTGAAGAGGAAAAAAAAGAAATTTTTCAATTATAATATCGAGCTATTGTTATAGATCAACTTAATTTGAATATTTAAATCTTATTTATGTTGAAAGAACAAGTCAAATAATGAGTTCTAATTATACCTAAGTTAATGTCCTAATTGCATGACTGCATAGTTGGATACAATTGATTTAATTGATAGAATTAAACTAAGTATAAATAACCAAAAAGAAGTGTTGATGCCAGCAGGATTCGAACCTGCATCCTCTGAGCGGAATATGAGCCCCTTTGCCAATGGTGCTATGGAACACTTTGGCATTCAGGGTGGCACTACTATTATATATCTACATTCTTTATATATATACCTATACATGTATAGAGTTTACATAGAAGCTTACGGGTGGCGTGGCACCCTCACGGGCCTTAATAGATCCGCCCTTGGTTGATAGTCATGGTTAGGCTATAAGCTGATATTTGAAATGGTTCCACCAAATGGAGCTCTGTAGGAAAACTAATCTGCAGCTGACATTTTTTTGTTTAACAGATTCTATATGTTGTTTTGTGCCAGATATTCTTATGTTTCTTCATTTCTTTGTGCTACTATTCTGAAGCTTGGTGTGTTAAAACTCCAGCGGGCATATAGTTTGTTATTCTGTTTTCTGAATTATTATTATTACAATTATTCACAGCACATGGTTCAGTGTTTCGTAAAGCTTACATTGGGTTTTCATCATCTTCTGAAACCATTAGATTTTTTTCGACCAATCTTTTCTTTTAGAAGTCATTTCTCATTCCTTCCTCCCCCCCGCTTCATTGAAAACACAGATTATGATGAGAAGGCAGAGGATGCTGTAGATTATGAGGACATTGATGAGCAATATGAAGGACCTGAGGTACAAACTGTGACCGAAGAGGACCTATTATTGCCGAAGAAGGATTATTTTTCAACAGAAGTCTCTTTAACTACTTTGGAGAATCGTGCTTCTGTTTTTGATGATGAAAACTATGATGAGGATGATAATGACGAGGAGAAGGAACAGGAGGTGGTAGAGAATACTGCTGAAGCTCAATCTACTCCTGGAAAAGGTTAGTTTAAGGGCAATGTTTACTTGGGCACTGGTGTTTCATAAATGTTTTTATATTGTTACTCTCAATTATTGATGACTCTACAATTTTTTGAGTGTAACTTTACCTTTTGATATTTTAATCTCTTTTACTGACTACCACTACTAGATTCATAGGGCTGTTCATCATGTTTGTTTGTTTCATACCTCAGTTCTATTACAAAAAGTTGCCGTTCTCCTAAAATGAAATTGAAAGCCGGGCCTAATAGCATCAATAGCTAAATGGTCATGACTCTTTGGAACATTCACATCCCAACAGAAACATGTGGAGCTCAAATGAAGCTGAATTTTAAACTCGTGGATCAGGAGACACTCAAGCAAAATATAACCCAGAGTCCCATCTGTAAGAGGGCAGCAGAAAATAAAACCAGCATTGTGAAAGCAAGATACTATGGTGTTGGTGTCACTTGGGTTAATGTGAGTTGTTTGGAGAGAAAGAAATAGGAGACGTTTTGAAGGAGTAGAGTCGAGTTTCTTTCGGTTAAGGAGTAGTCCCTGTTCCCTTATTTTCTTTTGATGCACACAGAAAGTGCCCTGTTGTATAGGTGATTGGGTGGCGTTTGTAGAGAATCATATCCTTTGTAGATCCTTTACCTTTTGATATACCTCTTCTACACGGCCAATTTGTCCATGTTTAATGAGAATATATTTAATTGATCAAAAAAATATTTCGAAGTTTGTGCCATTATTTTGCTTCTCTTTTGATGGCATCGTCTTTTATAATCAGCTATCGGTGGATAAGTCCTCGTTTCACTTTTTGATATCAGTCTACAGTGTCAAGACTTCTGTGGGGGGTTTGTAATTGTGACTTTAGCTTCCATCTTCTCTTGGAAGTCTCAAATGATTATCTTGTGAGGAAGCTAATTGCACGGCAGATTTCAGTGTCAGCAAAATCAGAAAGTGGGAAAACATATTGTTTCTCTCTATTTGTTTGAGAAGATAATAATATCATAAAAATAAATAAAGTGGGAGGAAAATAATTTTATTTTCTATTGCTACTTCGTATCTTATTTGTTCCCCTTGGGTTATGTTACGGAAGTATGGAATCATTTCAGCAGCTACATGACATATTTCAGTCCTTAGAGCACTTAATGTCATGGAATGGATTAGTATCAGTTAGCTTGTTTTCATCTCAAAGATTTCTGGGTAACACTATTAAAGAATTCTACTCCTGAATGGTAGCCTTCTGCTGAAGGAAAAAAACGATGTTAAAGATATGAAAAATTTGATTGCTTTCCAAGATCTGCTGAGATATGAGAAATTAATTTAGGATAGGGAGTTCACAGTTGGAGGAAAAGGAATAAATCATGGAGTTGCATGATTTCATTTAAATCAGTGTTAAATATTTCTCTTTGCATCTTCGCGTTAAACCTATTTGTCATGTTCTTTTCGTAGGAGAGTATAACAATGATGCTTCAGTGCTTTTGCATGGGGAGAAGGTTCCAGAAGAAGTTATATCCACAGATGCTCCCGAATCTAGTGAAGATCTTCAGGAGGTTTGTCCTCTACAAATTACAATGGAAAACTACTTATTTTTTGTGTTCCTTTGATTCTGACTTGTTGCATGAAGTGTATGCCATCTCTTTCTTTCTCTTCTTGTTCTTTCCTTCTTGTGAAGTGGGTCATCAAACAGTGGATATTTTTGCGTCACTTTCTTTTAAGAGCGATCTTTTCAACGGCTTCTTGAGATTTTCCTGAAATAGCTATTGGAATAATTCATATTTTTCTACGAGGATTAAAAAAAATTGCTTGAAGATTGATGAGGCTAGTTAATGCATTTTATAAGTGCCTTCAGTTATTGTATTTATAGGCTGAGGTATTCTGGACATATGGATTTTTATGTCTGTTTAAATCCTATAAATTTCTGGTGGACCACTCTTAGTAATATATTAAAATTTCGGTTTTACTTTCGGTTTTTTTCTTCACAGTTAAAAACTATTGGGAAGTCGACAAATATTAAAGCACTCTCTTTTTTCTTTTCTGCATATCTATTCCATGGGAAATCTGCATTTATTTGAAAGTAGTTCTGGAATGTCTTTGAAATATTGTTCTCCTCTGTTATGTAATACTATGTGGGAATACACTGGGTATGTTGTTGTTGTTGTTGTCTGTTATGTACTACTACTCTATGCTTGGGATAAGCTAACAACTGCAGATAAGTTGACTTTATGGAGACGCTAATTGTCTGATTTGTTGTCTGCTTTAGAATAATTCTTGTTTTCTAAATAGTGCTGCTTTTTATGCTGGTTGTCAGGATGAACCTCTTGCTTTGGAAGAGCCAGTTGATAGTCAAAGCTCTATGCCTCTACCTGTTCTTTGTGTAGAAGATGGGGTGGCAATTCTGAAGTTCTCTGAAATTTTTGCCCTCCATAAACCTCGGAAGAAAGCAGAGAAGAGGGAGCGGCGTTGCTCTGTTCCTAAAGGTACCTTTTGCTAATAAGAAAAATCTCTCTCCAGCTCTGTTTAGTAGTATTAGTATGGTTGAGCCTTTCTGTAGCACATTCTTGTATCAACAGACAAACACAAGGCCATGGACACGCTGGATAGTGTTGAAGAAGATGAAGTTACATTACTGAGAGGGTCCTATGAAGAGTTTCCTTGGTTGAGAATGTCCCATGTACATCATGATAGTTCTTTAATGTTGCTGGATAATGAACCAGGAACAGTTCAAGAGACTGATGACTTAAAGCCAAAAATCGAGAAAAAGGATTCTTGTTGTAGTGCTGAACCAATGAAAGAAAATCTACCAATGGATCTTTCTACTGATTGGAGCTCACCTAATTGTCCTGAGTTCTATCCCCTTGACCAGCAAGATTGGGAGGATAGAATTATTTGGGATAATTCTCCTCCATTGAGTGATAATACTGCTGAGAGTTGTGAGATTTCTGAACCTGATTATGAAGCATTGACTGATAAACAACTGGATGTGGAGGCTGAGTCTCAAAGTTTCCAGTCAGAAAAAGAAATCGAACCCCACGAGAAAAGTCATAGCTCCTTTTTTTCTTGCAGTGTTTCTGTGGAGCCTTTTGATTCAAAACAACCTTCACGACATCTGGATAGTTCATTATCAGAAGGAAGATATCATCCTCAGATTTTGAGATTAGAGTCTCGCTTGAATGCAGTTAGGCAAAAGAGCACAGATACTCCAAAGGATGAAGCTACTGATGAAAGCCTCAGTAGCGATGCCTCAAGGCGATTTAGCAAGCTTACATTACAAAATAGAGATATACTGGAGGAATCTTGGGTGGACAACATTATTTGGGAACCAGATCAATCCTTTCCGAAGCCAAAGCTCATATATGATCTTCAAGACGAACAAATGCTTTTCGAAGTTTTGGATAACATGGATGGCCAACAGCTTCTGCATCATGCTGGAGCAATGACCACAACTGGTTTAATAAAGCCCAATGATGGTGATTCTGCTGAGTTATACGGTCTTAGTGATTTATCCGGGAGTTTCAATATTGCCAATGACAAATTCTATCTGAACAGAAAGTCAACTCAGCAACTAAAGTCACATTCAAAGAAACGCACTGCACATGGTCTTAAAGTTCTGCATTCAATACCTGCTCTTAAGCTGCAGACAATGAAGGCTAAGCTAAGCAAGTAAGTCTTTGTGTGTTTCATTTGACATTCTCTTGTACAATTGTTAATTCTTCTCTAATTTCTCTTTTGGATAAAGTAATTACTTCATTCATGTGGCGGGAAAATTTCCCGTTTTACAATTGATAGAAAAATATAGTTCTCTGTGAGTAAGACCCTATCAGCTATACCCCATGGTGCACTCAACGTTTATTGGGAACAAAAACATGAAAAACATGACTACATCTGTATGGAAGTACGTTCACTCCCTTCGGAATCTGTCTTTTTCTTTTCTTTTTGAATACCTAGATGTACTGTGAAAGATAGTTTGGATGAATTAGAGTCTAGAAAGATGGAAGAGCTTCTCTCTCCAACTAGCCCTTGCCTTACACGAATGAACTTTCCACTCTATTTGTTCTGTTTTGTATCTTTCGTTTGACACTTGTGTACAGAGGTGGATTTCACATAGTCCTGCCCAAGCTATAATACCAGAAGTGTCTTTCCTTTTGCAGTTCAGTAAACTTTGGACTGTATTTTTTTTATCCGTTGACTTGAGCAACCCATGGAAAAAAAGTCTGTCCTTGCATCAGTTTCTACGAAAGTAGGGATTAGCATCATAAGTGCCATACTTCCATGTTAGAACTGCTAATCACCTCTATTAACAAGATTTTGGAAGTGCATTCTCTTGGATTTATCATATGTATTGCTTGATTGCTTCAGTTTTAATGTTCGTTTATGTGATTTAATCCTCTTTGCAGTAAAGACATAGCAAATTTTCATCGGTCAAGAGCTTTATGGTATCCCCATGACAATGAGGTGGTACTTAAGGAACAGAGAAAGTTGCCTACACAAGGGCCAATGAAAATCATATTGAAGAGCTTGGGTGGCAAAGGAAGTAAACTTCATGTAGCAGCAGAGGAGACCATTTCTTCCCTTAAGTCAAAGGCGTCCAAGAAGCTTGGTTTTTAATTTTTTCTATCCTTTTAGTTCATAACCATCACTTATATTACATCTATTTGGTACCCTTGTATCCCAGCTATTACTAACTTTCATCATGCTATTTGTTTACAGATTTCAAACTGTCTGAGTCAGTGAAGATAATTTATTGTGGGAAGGAGCTTGAAGATGATAAATCTCTTTCTGCACAAAATGTGCCACCAAACTCTGTGCTGCATCTTGTTCGTACAAGGATACATTTGTTGCCTAGGGCACAAAGGCTTCCCGGTGAGAACAAGTCTCTGCGTCCTCCTGGGGCATTTAAGAAAAAATCTGATCTTTCCGTGAAAGATGGCCATGTTTTCCTAATGGAGTAAGTAAACCCAAAGATTTAGTTGTGCATTTTCTATTGATATTCTGATGGTATTTCTTTTTGGGTTATTTCATGCTCAATATGGATAAATACCATATAGATGAGGGGGTGTTATTAGTAGAAAACCATGTTCTCGTGTAAGGTTCTTGTATACTGGCAAGCCTTTGCCCTTTCCTTATGAAACTTTTACTTCTATCAAAAAATTATTGCTTTGCCTTAAAAGAGAAAAGTGATTTCTGTCAATTTGAATAGATCTCTTGCATTGGTTAAGTGGATATTCGTGTTGCATTTAAGTAGTTTATTTTTGTGAATCTTTTGAAGTGCTTTTTCTTGTTTTGTTGTAATGGAATTTCAAAGTATCCAAGTAGGGTACTGAAGAATGTTTATTTCTGAGATGTAACTGAAGCTATTTGTTTTTGGTGTGAATTGTGCAAATAGCATTTATCTTAAATGCTATTTGTATAGAGGTGGATATATGAAGCACTAAAAGATCTTTTTCCTGTCATCTATACTCTATACAACATTCCTACATATGTTTTTGACCAACTTGGTGTTGTTGATGCCTAAAGATCTTTCTTATTTCATCTAAATTTTTCGTGTTAGGAGTAGATCCCTTTTCGTATAACAACAACAACAACAACAAACCCAGTGTATTCCCACAAAGTGGGGTCTGGGGAGGGTAAGATGTACGCAGTCCATACCGCTACCTCCAAAGAAGTAGAGAGACTGTTTCCAATAGACCCCGGCTCAAGATAAAGATTAGTAAATGGGGGGGGGGGATGGGTGACATAAAAGAAAATCAGGAATAAGAAATGATAAAAATAGTAATCGTAGAAATATGAAATATGAGAAAATACTGGCAACACGAAATAAGACAAATAGGAACTAAGACATAAGAAAAAGGGCACCCACCTATGTACACAGTCCTAGGGTTACTTTCCCGGCTACACAAGATCTCTCCTAACTGCATGTTACAACCCACACACTCACACTAGCCTTCTACCCTTATCCGCGCCCTCCACACCTTCCTATCTAGCGTCATGTCCTCAGTCAGCTGTAGCTGCTCCATGTCATGTCTAATCACCTCCCTCCAGTATTTCTTCGGCCTACCTCTGCCCCTCCTGAAGCCATCCAAAGCTATCTTCTCACACCTACGAATTGGGGCATCCGCGCCCCTCCTCATCACATGCCCAAACCATCTCAGCCTTCCTTCCCGCATTTTGTCCTCCACCGAAGCCACTCTATGCACTCTATGCAATCACATGGTACATATTTTTGTCACCACCTTGTGTGTCTATAGAAATCTTTTGATTAAAGAAAAGCTCTCATCACTTCTTTTCATGTACACACAACTTTATGATGTACATCTTTGTCTGCCTCAACACTTTTGTCTGCTTTTCTACTTGCAGATACTGTGAGGAGAGACCTTTGCTCCTTGGAAATGTTGGAATGGGTGCACGATTGTGTACTTATTACCAAAAATTATCTCCAAATGATCAGCAAGGCACCTTGATGCGCAGCGGAAATACTGGATTGGGGAGTGTGCTCACACTTGATTCTGCTGATAAATCCCCCTTCCTTGGGGATATAAAACCTGGTTGCAGCCAGTCATCTCTCGAAACAAATATGTATAGGGCACCAATATTTCAGCAGAAGGTCTCATCAACTGATTATTTGTTGGTTCGCTCAACAAAGGGTAAACTGTCCATAAGGCGGATAGACAGGATTGATGTCGTAGGGCAACAGGTTATCTACTAACCTTACTTGTCTCATTTAAGTACTTTCTTGATCACTCTATGAAAATTCTTTTTTATTTTTTTATTTTTTGAGAATGTAACATTTTGTATATATTTATCAAAGCAGCACTCAGGTTGTGCTGAAACCATATTTACAAGTGAAATAGAAGAACTTTCCTCCGGAAACCTTAACAAAAACGTATGTGTCTATCATTGAAGCAATATCTTCTATATATCTCTGGTTAGACCAAAAACAGAAAAGTCTAAAACAATTCAACTTGATCCTCTAAACTGAACTGCTAACATCTTCAAAACATCTAGAATTTCTTTCTTTCCATACTGTCCACCAAATGCAAGAGAGGACAATCCTCCATCTATCTCTGTGTGTCAATCCTACACCTGCCTCTTCCCAGCTAAGCAAGACCTCAGTAATCTTCCTTGGCATTGTCCAAACAATACCTCTGATGCTAATGAAGATCATCCACAGCATGTCCATGACCCTACAGTCTATGAAAATTTTCTATGTCATTTTCTGATGAACTTATTGCTAAAATATTGATTGTTTTAAGAGATTGTTTTAGTAGGCCATTATTTTGAACCATGGCATCATGAAAAATTTGTGATTCATGTTATTATGTTTTGCCAGTATGAACCTAAAACAATGAGCTGTTGCATAATAAACTTGAGTTTTGAAATTCGGAAGGCATATAAGTTGGTGCTCCCGTGAAGGGGGGATTCCTTTGATTTTCTCATATTTTTCATTGTGCACATCCATTCTCTTTGAAGCATTCTACTTGTTTTGCTTGATCTGGTGACCTGAGCTTTAGTGCTAACGATTACAAGTTCTCTTGATGTTTCCTGGTGGGTCTATTTCCTTGTTTAATTCTCTTTTCGTGTTATCTTTGAAGGAGCCTCACATGGAGGTAACCTCTCCTGGATCAAAAGGTGTTCAGACCTACATAATGAACAGGCTATTGGTATATATGTATCGTCAATTTCGTGCTATTGAAAAACGCGGTTCACGTCCTTTCATCCGTGCGGATGAGCTGTCTGCACAGTTTCCTAGCTTGTCAGAGGCCTTTCTTAGGAAAAGGCTCAAACATTGTGCTGATTTGCAGGTACTTTTCTGAAGCATCATTTCAATTCTTTAATACAGACATCAGAGGGAAAGAATTTATTGAAACCGTCTTTATCGCACTTCACGTGTTCCTTCCCCTTATGTGTGTCATAAGTAATTGGGTGCTGACATGATGCAGAGAAGATCAAATGGACAGTTCCAATGGGTTATGAGGTTCAATTTTCGGATACCATCTGAGGAGGAATTGAGGAGGATGGTTTCGCCAGAAAGTGTGAGCCAAAAGATCCCTATTTCTAATTTCCCTCTAATTGCTGCCTGAGCGCCCCACCCCGAAAAGACCCCCTCTCCCAGTTATTAAAAAGAGAAGAAACTTGGGTACAAATAACACTTCCTTAAAGCTTCATCTTTCGATTATAATGGAGTTCTTAACTTTAGCACATTTGGTATTGGCAGGAGGCTAAATCTTAACGTGCATCTTAATCTTTAAATGTGCATTCAGATTCTGACGCTTCAATCTTAATAAAAACAAATGAGGCCTAAATCATGCTGGTCCCCACTCTCCTATTGGAGACCTAGGACATAATTCATCAAGAATAGTATAAATTGTTGATGGTCTATAACTTGTGTTTCTTGGTGAGTAGTTTAAATTGCTGGACTCTGTTGCAATAAGAAATTTAAAATTCACTCTGAAAGTCATTGACCTCGGTGCAGGCTAGGATTCAAATTCCATTTTCTGAGAATGTTGTAATGTTTTCCGCTATACTGTTATTACGCCAATGCAGTCTTTTCTTCTCTACTGTTTCACATTGACTATGTTATTGGGTTTTCAACCATTTATCAGAAATTCTTAGTTTCATGATTTTCCTTTGGCGCAGGTATGTGCATATGAAAGCATGCAAGCTGGCCTCCATAGGCTTAAGCGCCTAGGTATTACGCGGCTTACTCATCCTACAGGTCTATCAGCTGCAATGAACCAGCTCCCAGATGAAGCAATTGCTTTAGCTGCTGCATCACATATTGAAAGGGAACTTCAAATCACACCTTGGAACTTGAGTAGCAATTTTGTTGCCTGCACAAACCAGGTAGATCATGCTTGCATCATTTATCTTTGTATTCTTGTCTTCGACAAAAAGTCGTCTCTTTTTGGATTGTATATTCCTAGGAAAAAACACAATAAATAAAATGTGGAACTGCATCCTTTCCTTCTTGGTGATTGGCAGTTAACTATCTCAATGTATACATGGTACTATATCTCAGCTACTATGTTTGGTCATTCTTTTTCCTGTATGGTCACTTCTGTTATCTTCTTAATTTTTTATCTGGTCATCAGAGAAGCGTTGACATGAAGCCTTGGTGGGTTTAAATAATTCAAACTTTCTGCTGCCTTGATAGAGTACAAGGAACGTTCCTTTGATCATTAAGACAGTAATAATTATTTATATTGTAATGTCTACTGTTTCATCAAGTTAGTGCTATGAAATACATGTAACATTGTTTTCTCTATCCGTAGCATCTTAGCTAGTCCTGAAACTTGATCTTTCTTGATACTTTTCTGCAGGATAGAGAAAATATTGAGCGTCTGGAAATTACTGGTGTTGGTGATCCATCTGGTCGGGGATTAGGGTTCAGTTATGTCCGCACCACTACTAAGGCACCAATATCAAATGCAATCTCCAAGAAAAAAGCAGTTGTTGCCAAAGGGTCAACAGTAACAGGCACTGATGCAGACTTACGAAGACTGAGCATGGAAGCTGCACGGGAGGTGAGTTGATCGGGATGGTATTAGGATTGGATTTTACAAAATGTGATTAGTTAAAACTAAATTGTCTTTTAATAATACATATGTTTCCATTGACATAGCACCCAAGGGTGTGGACTAGTGGTTCAATAAAGTGGGGTTGAGCACCATGAGGTCTCAAGTTCACTTCTCAACAGAGACAAAACACTAGGTGATTTCTTTCCATCTGTTCTAGCCTTGGTGGACAGAGTTACCTGGTACCTGCTGCTGCTGGTGGGAGGTGGCAGTTACCCCGTGGAATTAGTCGAGGTGTGCACAAGTTGGTCCGGACACCACAGTTATCAAAAAAAAAAAAAGTTTCCATTGACATATATGTCAACTGATTTCTACAATTTTATGTGGTAAAATTGCGAGGAAAATAAATTTCCCCTTTTTAGATTTGGAACCTAAATGAATATATCCCTTATGAAAGCTGATTCAAAACAAAATTAATTCTGACTAATCGGAAACGTTTTTATAGTTTACAGCCCTTAGTTGATGGGTGCCTGTGTAGTTGATTGTTATGCATGAAGTGCTCATGTCCTTATTGAACCCCATTTCTCCTTCTAATTCTTTTATCTTGTGGCTAGTCGAATGTGGTTTATGGATGAATAGCACAATGGGGGTTTTCCTATCAATTCATAAGTACGTGTTTCTCATTCGACATAATAGTGTATTCCCCTGCATTTTAGGTTCTTCTCAAGTTTAATGTTCCAGAGGAGCAGATTGCTAAACTAACAAGGTGGCACCGAATTGCTATGATTCGCAAGCTTTCTAGCGAGCAAGCTGCATCAGGTGTTAAGGTTGATCCAACAACAATAAGCAAATATGCTCGTGGCCAGCGCATGTCCTTTTTGCAGCTGCAGCAGCAAACTAGAGAAAAGTGTCAGGAGATTTGGGACCGACAAGTCCAAAATCTTAGTGCAGTTGATGGTGAAGAAAATGAGAGTGACGCTGAAGCAAACAGTGACCTAGACTCATTTGCCGGTGACTTGGAAAATCTTCTTGACGCTGAGGATTTCGAGGATGGAGAGGAGGGTAGTCATGAGCCAAAACGTGATAATGTAGATGGAGTCAAAGGACTCAAGATGAGACGGCGCCCCTTTCAGGCTCAGGTGGAAGAGGAAATTGAGGATGAGGCAGCTGAAGCTGCAGAATTATGCCGCATGCTCATGGATGGTATGGAACATGGATATATGTATATATTTGTTATATGTTGTTTCTAGTCCATCGTTGGCATCTTTGATGTAATATCGATAGCGGAATTGAAACCCTAAAGTTATGAAAACTCCAGCTTTAGAAAGCTAAAACCCTCGATCAATGGAAATCCAAAGAACACCTGATCTAGAAAGATAATCCTCAAGAAGAATGATTCTCAAGCAAGCAATTCCATCTACGTTGTTTAGCAACAAAGACCATAGCCCCAATACTCAAGATTATCACTCATCATTCTTAATAGCTCAAAAATAATCTATCTAATAAAATGACATAAGCTAGTATTTGTACTAGACTAATGATAAATACAAAAATATTCTTAATGAAACAAGGGTCTTCTGAGGCATGAGGGCTTGGGTTTAAGAATAACCTCTTTGCATGCGTAACCCCTTTCCTCCCTACTCCAAGTAATCTTCAAAGTGCAGTCTTGTACTTCTCTTTTAGCAATGTTCTTGAGCTTCAAGCCTTCATTCCTAGATCCCTCTAAGCCTCTGAAATGGCGACTTGATGAAAGCTCTTGAACTTCTTAGCTTGGCGTGCATGCATATAATCTGCTATAATCTGCAAGATTCAGAAAATTAAGGTGTACCTTTCTCTGTTGGTGCCACTTCAATGTTACTTTCTATTTCCCCTGGAAAATGGAGATTTAGTGTGAGGGATTTTGGAGAAAAAAGAGCATATTAGGTTGGTACGTGATGTATATCTTCATGCCTATGGGTTTGGGACTTTTTGTATTGTCAAGGATTGTTTTTGTTGATACGTCTTGGCATGATCAATACTAAAATTCTTTTCATGTGACGTTCCCGATGAAGCAGCAATTTGCTCCTTGCCTAGAGTAGAGTACTTTTATTTTTTTACGGAAGTCTTGACAAGTTGTTTAATTTGCATCTTGTCCTTGAAAGACCTACCAGCTCGGAATTAGCTTTGTTTAAGAAGATTGTAGGAAATATTACCAAATTGAGGTTGATATATCCAAATTGCCCATAAGAACACTGCCTGCTCCCTTTTATAGGTATAAGACAACAATTTTCCTTTGAGGTGAATTGCAATCCTCTTCTTCAATAGAATAATTTTACACAGCATCTTTTTTCATGGTAGAAACAATTTTATTTGTCGCCTGCCAGCAAGTGCAGCCTATTTTAGAACATGTTTCTTATTTGGTATTGATTATATCTACTATCTTGCAGACGATGAAGCTGATCGGAAGAAGAAAAAGAAGGACAAAGCCATGGGGGAACAAGTTGGTTTTATACCAGATATAAGATACAGTTTTGTTACTGAAAGCATTGATCGGGGTAAAAAACCTCAGATATTCGCTAAGCCAAGCCTCAAGTCTGATGGGCCATTTGCATTGGATTTCGGTGGAAATCAGAAGGAGGTTGTTGCCCTTTTTTCCTCACTTATTCCATGCTGCTCTACTTATACAAATAGGACATTGTAGGCATGTCCTTAGTATGTCAACCAGGTGGTGCAATTCACTGATTTTCTTTTTAGCTGCAGGCTGAAGGTTTTTCTATTAAAAGAACTCCACCTAGCAAGGTGAAACCCAAGAAAAAGTTTGATGTTATGGACGCTGGATTGTTTAATAAGAAAGTTAAAATATTAGGGGATGGAATAAAGGTAAATATCCTTACATAGTTGTCTATATCCTATCCTTACATAGTTGTCTATATCCTTAGTGTTTCTTGATTCTTATAAGACATGAAACTGATGTGAAACTCTCCTTGGACACAGCCCCTGAAAGAGAAGAAGTCAGCAAGAGACAGCTTTGTCTGTGGAGCCTGTGGTCAGGTTCGTGGTTATATTTGAATTTATCATCTTATTCTTTCTAAAAGTTATGAAGGCTAATCAATTGACTGGTCTTATTGTACAGCTTGGTCACATGAGAACTAATAAGAATTGTCCCAAGTATGGGGAAGACGTGGAGGCACGAGCAGAAATTACTGATCTGGAAAAGACTACAGGAAAATCTCTGAGTTCTACTGATCACTTGGATCAGCCTCAGATCTTCTCAAAGAAAGTCATCCAAAAAAATGGAACAAAGAATGTGATGCTCGATGCACACGAGGATGATAATTCCAGTTCAAAGGCCAAAGTTCTAAAGGTCAAATGTAGCTCAACTGATAAGCTTCCTGATAAACCTACTCCTGCTACCTCAGTTAATTCTGAGATACCAGTCACTTCGGATGCTGAAACTGGAACTGTACCACCCCCCATGAAATTTAATAAAATCAAGTTCTCAAATAAGATGAGAGCTGAGGATGTTTCCAATGAAGCTCACAAGTCTTCCATAGTGGTAAGGCCACCAGCGGAGAGTGCAGACTCACATCGCAGCAAGAAAATTGTAATTAAGCAGCTTAAGGACTCCTCAAGTATGGATGAAGGCTTCCTGGATGGGAACGGTGGCATGGAGTTCAGAAAGACGAAGAAAATCAATGAATTGTCGTACTTCGGGCAGCAAGAGAGGGAATACTTCTATGAAGAGGCTTTAGGAAGGAAAAGAATGGACGACAAACGATTATGGGAAGAGGAGGAGAGGAGAATGGCTGTGAAGCAGAGAGAAGAAAGAAACAAGATGTATGAGCGACAAAAGGCATTAGAGGAGCAGGAGAAATTAGCAGCGATTGAAAGCTATCAAGATGCCATAAGAAGAGAGAGGGAAGAAGAAGAACGTCTAAAGGAGAAGAAGAAGAAAAAGAAGAAGCCTGAAATAAGAGATGATTACTTTGATGATTTTCTTCCCAGAAGAAATGACAGAAAGATACCAGATCGAGACAGATCTGTGAAGCGGAGGCAAACTTTTGAGTCCGGAAGGCATGCTAGAGACCATGCACCGCCAAAAAAGCGCCGAAGAGGGGGAGAGGTAACTAAATCTATTATGCTTGTTTATGTCTTATTTCTGCAGGTAATAGTGATAGTCGATTTACTATGGCCACAGATCTAGATCATATCTAACCCTTAGTGCATTTTGTGTTGTGTCCAAGTGGTCTAACTGACCTTTCTCTCATGTTCTTGTTGGCTAATTTGGTTGCATGGTGGTGTTCATAGAATTTTCCGATAAGAAATGAATATTACTGGGTAAGAGAATACTCGTCTAACTACGATCATGGTGGGTGGAGGTTTATGGTTAGTTTTTTGAAATGCTGAGACTCATGGGCTCCTTGTATGTGAATAGAAAGGGAAAATGATGAAGGCCTACAATAACATACTGGTAGGTTTTTCCTCATACGGCTGATTATCACGTCTTAAGCAAGGACACATTCTGTATGTGCATAATTCTGTCATTGTTGGTCAATAAGCTGCATTTGGAAAAGCAAGATGTTAGCAAGAAATCCTCTGATCTTATTTGATCCATGCTTTCTAAGAGTTGCTTGCTTCTTCTGTAGTACCCTGGGGCGATTTTGCAGTAGTCTTTTCATTTAACTGAGATGTGGTTGAATTTTGTTTGAAGGTTGGTTTGTCAAATATTTTGGAAGAAATTGTTGAGACACTGAAGTCAAATGTGAATGTATCGTACCTCTTCTTGAAGCCAGTGACTCGAAAGGAAGCTCCAGATTATCACAAGTATGTAAAGCGTCCTATGGACCTATCTACAATCAAAGAGAAAGCCAGGAAACTGGAATATAAAAACCGCGGGCAATTCAGGCATGATGTGGCACAGATCACCATCAATGCACATCTGTACAATGATGGGCGGAACCCAGGTATTCCTCCCCTTGCAGATCAGCTTCTAGAGATTTGTGACTACTTGCTCGAAGAGAATGATTCCATCTTAGCTGAAGCTGAATCTGGCATTGAGTGATGATACTTCATATCCGAACCCTCGTCTCTGTTGGATCTAAGTACCATCAAGCAAGCTTTCATTCGCCGCTCACAATCTAGTGTCTATTGTTCAGCAATGTAGAGGATAGATCTTCGAGTCGCGTCATTTGCAGCCACCCCTACGCATGTATCAGATAAACAAGACACAGCTAAAGGGGTTGTATCCCATCTGTATAATGGGTTTTAGTAAGCCGATGATGCTGTGTATCGACCATTTTGTTCTAGCTCATGCTCAACAGCTCAAGGAAGGAAACACGACGATTGGGGTGTGGAGGAGAGAATGTTGGTGTATCTTAATCATTGAGTAGGATCTCAATCATGTGAAATATATGTGCAGTTTCTGCAAAACATTCTAGTCATGTAAATGTTAGCAATTATTTGGTTATTCCTCATAGTCCTCTGGGTTCTAGGTTGCTTCTTTTAGCTATGTGAATAGAATGAAATTTCAGCTAATTAATTGGATTTATTCCTCATAATACATCTTCTTGTTATAAACTATTGTGACCATTTAACACTGTACCATGGTCTATGTTGGTTTGTACAGATGACCGTAATGAGAGTTCACAACAACATATCGAGCGTAATCCCGTAAGTGTGAGAAGAGTAGAGTGTACACATATCTTATTCCTATCCCGTGGAGGTAGAGAGATTGTTTCCGGAAAGCCCTTGGTTCTTGTATTATGTACTGGTAATTATGTGTCAATGATATTTGTTTAGATGAGATTTTGATATTATTTCTCATCATGGAGTCATAGAAAAGCAAGCACAGGTTAGGTGAAAATGAAAGCAAGCACAGGTTAGGTGAAAATGAATGCCTTTGTTTTTTTTTATGCATATGGTTCCCAAAGTCATTTTGTTATTAAGTGATGGTTGTTAGAAAACTATTGAATAGTTAATTATAATTACTGGAAACTTATTATCTATCACTCTGTTATTTTAGTGTCAAAATCTTTGTTTCTTACCTAACATAATTTTACTACATTAGATTGCAATAAAGTACCTTTCACAAATACACACTTTTATTTCAAAGAAATAAGTAATTAATTAAGTTTTCACTTAAAAATCTCTTTTGTAACCTACACTATCTATCTTGTAATACTTCTTTTACCTGTATCCGCTTTGTAAGTTCGATTAATATGTCTCAAGTCAATGATTTAACTATTCGTTAGATTAGCTGTTTCAACTTTATCCAATTCGATACCATATTTGCTCCGAAATCAGTAAAATACTTTCTACCAAAAGTGACAGTACATTATATTGAAAATTCGAACACAAAAAAACCTTACTTATCATCCAAATAAATCTAATCTTATCCCATTTTTAACCTTCCATAGGTATGAAAAAAAGGAAAAAATATAATAAAAACTTTCAGAAAACGACAAAAGATGACATCACCTAAAATTATGCTGACATCAGATCACAAAAAATGAAGGTCTAGATTTCCTCAATTCTGATTCAGCTAATTGGTCTGTTTACCATTCTATCCAAAGTAAAGGCAGCCAGCCATAAAGCAAAAACCAAAAAGACCTTAAACTCTGAATAGTCTTCTAAGTGGGACCCACTTATTACAACCCCCTCATCCCCGTAAGGGTACTTCACCCACCCACCCAAAACGCAACTCAAAAGGGCAAAAACACAAACTGTTAGAACTAATAAACACTCTGTTCAGTTCTTGAAAACCAGTGAAATCTCAAGAGGGGTTCAACTAAAATTTCAAGAATTACCAAATCAGGTGACTTTTAGATACTTATAGTGAAAACCCCACTTGTAAAGTTGTGTTCTTTATGTATATACGTTGATATTTTTGTGTAAATAAATTAGGGTTCAATTAAAGTTTCAAGAATTACCAATCAGGTGACTTTTAAATAAATTTAGTGAAAACCCAACTTGTAAAGTTGTGTTCTTTATGTGTATATGTTGATGTTTTGTGTAAATAAATTAGAGTTTTAGTGGTGGTGGGGGTGGGGGTGGGGGTGGGGGGGGGGGTGGCGTGAGGAGTGGATCTTGATTTTTGTGTATTAGGGTGTTGTAGGAAATTTTCTTGAATTATCAATCAGGTGACTTTTGTATACATACAGTGAAAATCCCACTTGTAAAGTTATGTTCTTTATGTATATATGTGAATGTTCTTGAGTAAATAAATTAGGATTTTGGTGTGTGGGATCTTGATATTTGTGAATTAGGGTGTTGTGGAAAGTTTTCATGAATGGTAGTTAAAGATCTGTGGATTGTTTTGTTGATTGTTGTTTCTTTTGTGGGAAAAAAGGTATTTGCCTAAATGCACACTAGGTATATGGAGAGGACTAAATCTATGAAGAGGAGCTTGGAGGGTGGTGGTGATGATGACCAGCAGCAGCCTGAGCGTAAAAGACCTGCTTTAGCTAGGTAAAGCTGTGTAATTTTCTTGAATTTTAAATGATATTTTTTTTGTTAATTTTGGTATATGAAGGGTGAGTTTTTTTTATTGTTTTTAATTGAGCTGGCGTTCTATAGAAACAGCCTCTCTACTGTGTAAGGGTAAGGTATGCGTACACACTACCCTGTTCAGATCGCACTGGTGGGATTACACTCTGTATGTTTTTGTTGTTTTTGCTGAAGGGTGAGTTTCGGGGCTGCTGTCATTTTTAGTCACTTTAATGTGAATCTGTGGTGTGAAACAGTGGTAATACCATTGCTTCTAAATTTATTGCTTTGGATTTTATGCAGAAAACGAAATGTCATTTTTACTGTTTGGCTGATTTATCATTGTAATTGCTGAAAGGTTAATCCTGTTGAAGTAAAAGTTAGAAACTAGTCAGAGTATTAGTTCAGTTGCTTCTCTTGAAATCCAACTTTTCGTTGTTGTAAGATTGTGGAATTCTTTTTTTGACATATTTGCTTGATCCCTCAGTTGTGGATTCCGATGGCTATATCATTGTATGTATTTAGTATAATTTTTTACGTATCTATTGAATTCCTTCTAAAGCTTTGATTTGTCCATGTTTGAAATTTATGCCAGTTGAGTCACATTGTGATAAGTTTCTTAAAAAACAGTTTGCTCAGTGTGCATCCGTTAGTATCTAGGAAACGATATACCAACAGGCAACATGTATTGGGTATCTCGAGATTTTAACAATTCTCTTTCTGCTGTGTTACTTGTCTTTTTGGGGTTTCTTCTTCGATTTTTTTTTTTGTTGGGGGGGGGGGGGGGGGCTTTGTTGTCATTATTTATTTGTGGTGTGTCATCATATTTACAGATGTTTACCTGGTCATCAACTCTGAAATGATACTTTATGCAGTGTAATTGTGGAAGCTCTCAAGGTGGATAGTCTTCAAAAGCTCTGCTCATCGTTGGAACCGATTCTTCGGAGAGTTGTAAGATATATGGCATTATGATTTGGGCTTTTTCCTGTTATCTCTCTCTCCTGAAATATGTTTAATGTTGTAGTAGTAATTCTTTTCATTATATTCAGTTGGTTGATCCTGCTAGAAAAGATGTCTTCACAGTAAGTTTATCATCTATGTAAAAGCAAGTCTGTTTTGGAGGTCTGCACTGCTTTTTTGTTAGCTCCTAATGTTTTGCACTTTTTCTTTTTATGTGGAACTTGTACTTGGGAATTCACCTTGACCGGTTGTAGATATTTGGTTGAGTTATCTTCCTTGAACTCAAAAAGCTAACTTTGTTCTCTCCTTTATTTTTGAAATTGTACCTGTTGTATTCTTTATTTTATGTTACGTACGCTTTCTCTATTATTTGGTACGACTTAGTTGCCATGTGTTATCTAATATTTGTATTCTCCTTTTCAAACTGCTTTGTTATGCTTTACTTGAGCTGAGGGCCTTTACAAAGCAACTCATCTAATCTCTATCTCCACAAGGTAGGGGTAAGGTCTGCGCACACTCTACCCTCCTTAGACCCCCACTTGTGGGAATACACTGTTTATGTTGCTGTTTTATAGTTGATTATGCTATTAGAGTGAGAAGATGAATGGCCCTTCGCATATAACTACATAAAGACACACACATGTATTTGTACAATATCCAATAATCTAACATGCTGTGAGAATTATCGTTTGTGATTTCAGTTATTTGATGTCTAGGCTTCTTATTGGATTTTCTCCATTTGAATTGAACAGGTTAGTGAAGAGGTGGAACGAGCATTGGCTAAATTAGGCCCTGCCAGAATTGCTGGAAGGTTAGGCTATGAACTATTTTGTTTTGTATCTAAGTCATGGTTTTCTTATGGACACTATTTGGAAAAGTTTTTGCATTTTTATGCTTCTAGATGAGAGAACTTACCTTTTTAATTTTTAAAAAATTAGAATAGCCAAATAGACACTATGGAGTTGCACTAGATTGTGTTCCCGGCCACCAGCTTCATCGGGTTTTTTTTTAAGGCAACTACGTGTTCAGAACTAGTGTTTAAACCCTTTTGACCACCCTGTGTGGTCCTCGATCGCTATCTGCATGAGATAATATGCCAGGCCATTATTTTTCTTTTAAGAACTCAAATCCATTCCCCCATTCTCGTTCCTCATCTTCTTTCCCCACTCTAAACTATTCTCATTTCTCTCTTCCACCACCATAACCCCACACATCACCCACCTCTAGCAACTTATTGAAACCAAAATATCGTTAGATCCTTGAATCTGATTCACTGTTGGTTCAAATTCATCAATTGCAGGTCATAAAAAAGATTAGTCGATGAATTAGAAATCGACGAAGAATCGGGAGATTACCCTTCTAGGATCTATCTAGTTCATGTTATTGATTTATCAAAAAATTTCAAAAACAAAAAGAATTATGTGTGCTTGTAGAATTTCAAGGTTCCCAAGGGGGTGTTTGGATGGACTTTTTTTAAGTGACTTAAAAGCTAAAAGCCAAAAGCCAAAAGTAGGTATCAGCTTGCTTTTGGCTTTTTTTTTTTTGTACCTTCTAAACTTGAAGTAAAGTGCTTAAAAACACTTTTTGTCTTTGTCAAACACCTCCAAAAATTTAGAAAGTGCTTAAAATCCAGAAGCACTTAAAAATAAGCCAACCCAGACAACCTCTAAATAAGTTAGTTCACTCTTTGGCCATCGCGTAGTACATTTTTCTTTAATAGTTCAGCGGCAGTGTGCACTATGTTGTGCCATAGTTCAGCTGCAGTATGCACTATGTTGTGATTCTTTTCGTGAACGCGGAGTGATGCTTATTTTCTAATTTAAAGAAGAAGAATATTCCAACTATGTGCTACAATAATAGATAAGTTATGTGTTCTTTCCTAGTTGTGCATGTTTCATGGATTTTGAAGGGCATTAAACAAATTATTTCTGTTTGGCGGAGTTGGACCTGTTTGACCTTATTAGATAGGAAGGTGTGACAGATGCAAATTAAGGGGGAGGGTTAGGAGGACGTGCTGGTACGTAGGAGTGTTGGCCTTTCCAGTAGTAGGGTACGCTTGTAGTTTCTTGCTCTTAGATTCCAATATGTTGATTCGGGTAAGATTGTTGGTAGTGTTATTTTGTGATAGTGTTGTTCTGTTGTTATCGGTTGATGTGTTACTCCTTGTTGTCTATTGTAGCTTTATTACATCTTTTTCCAGCCGAGGATCTATCCGAAACAACTTCTCTACCTCACATCTGAGGTAGTGGTACGGACTGTGTACACTCTACCCTCCCCAGACCCCACTATGTGGGAATACACTGGGTATGTTGTTGTTGTTGTTGTGGTACTCTTAAGTTGCATGGACTCTTCACTTTTGCTGCCGCACGTGTGTCCACACGAGACAGGTGCAGGTGCGGGATACATGTGGGATTCGGTCAACCGACATTGGATACTTTGACCAGAGACAGTGGACAAAGTTGGGGGAAAATTGAGATTTAGATTTCTTAAAGTAAAAGATAAATTAGATGTAAGACAAGGGAAATCACATAACTTCGATAATATAATCCTGTTGTCTCCTTTTTAGCTTTTCGTCTTGGTCAATATTTGTTGCTTCATATTTTAGGCTGAATTGGGATAAACTAAGAATTTTGTTCCGACTTCTGATGGACAGTAGCTTTAATCTGTAAGGAGAGTTAGTAAAAGGCCGTGAATTACTTTCTTTTTCTTTTTTGAGGGAAGAACCGGAGAGCTTGAAAGAAGAAGAATGGGGTCTTAAGGAAGTCGACCTAGAAGGTCTTTCAAAATTTTGAATGTCTTTATAGCTCTATTTCATAATTTAGAATTTTAGTTGAATCTCAGAACCCGTATCCATACTTGGATCCGTTCCCCGCAATCTTAAAATTTAGATTTTGCCGAATCCGAACCTCAGTTTTGCATCCGCGTCGGATACCCGTACCTGAGTCGAGCAACTTAAGTTGTACTACTATCTGAACCTATCCCTGGAGCCCCATGTACTATATGTGATTGAGGTTGCTTGGTGAATCTTAAGCGTATCAAGGGAAATTTAAGAAATTTTAAGCATTTCTGATATGCTATTAAAACAGAATGTATAGCAACCTTGTCCTAAGAAAAAAGTATGTATAAAATTAGATTTATCTATGTTTAACTGAATATGCAATGTAGCTTTTAGTAGATGCCATCCTAAAATCTTTGGGTTTCAGGTCATCTCCTAAGAGAATTGAAGGGCCTGATGGAAGAAACTTGCAGCTTCAGTTTAGGTCTAGGCTATCTTTGCCTCTGTTCACTGGAGGCAAAGTAGAAGGGGAGCATGGTGCTGCTATCCATGTTGTCTTACTTGATGCAAATACTGGCCATCTTGTGACTATTGGGCCCGAATCATGTATAAAACTGGATGTTGTTGTGCTAGAAGGTGATTTCAACAATGAAGATGATGAAGGATGGACACAAGAAGAATTTGACAGCCATGTTGTTAAAGAGCGTGAAGGAAAGAGACCTCTTTTAACTGGTGACTTGCAAATTACACTTAAGGAAGGTGTTGGAACTTTGGGGGATCTGACATTTACAGATAATTCTAGTTGGATAAGGAGCAGGAAGTTTAGACTTGGCATGAAAGTTGCTTCTGGGTATTGTGAAGGAGTACGCATACGTGAAGCAAAGACTGAGGCTTTCACTGTTAAAGATCACCGTGGAGAATGTAGGATGATTAATCTAAACTTTTTTGTTGTTACTTTTCTCTATTCCAACAGTTATTGACTATTTCTGAATTTCTTACTCTGTAGTGTACAAGAAACATTATCCGCCAGCTCTAAATGATGATGTCTGGAGATTGGAGAAGATTGGCAAGGATGGTTCTTTCCACAAGAGGCTAAATAAGGCTGGTGTATTTACTGTTGAAGACTTCCTTAGGCTTGTGGTTAGAGACCCGCAGAAACTAAGAAATGTGAGTGTATAGTGGGATATCAAAAGGAAAATGAAAAAAAAAAAGTTTCTGAACTTTTAACATTTTGTTTTACTTCGTCTTCAATATGACTTGTATTTCTGCAGATCCTTGGAAGCGGTATGTCAAACAAGATGTGGGAAGCTCTAATAGAGCATGCAAAGACCTGTGTCTTGAGTGGGAAGCTTTATGTCTATTATTCTGATGATTCGAGAAATGTGGGTGTTGTTTTCAACAATATTTATGAGCTGAATGGCCTTATAGCTGGTGAACAATACTATTCGGCAGATTCACTTTCAGACAGCCAGAAGGTTGTTTATTCATTTTTATATATTACACTGATTCTTTGCTTTTTGAGTTTTATTTGGGGTTGATAGTACTGGGCTTCTTGCATATCGTGTTAACTCTAAGCTATAATAAGCCTGTTCCTTCAACTGACTTTTTCAAAATCTGGAATTGCAGTCGAATTTGAAGTGTATTTATATAGTTGTGGTGTTTACCTTTTGATAAAGAACGTGCCAGCTCTTACGAACTTCAAATGTTCTTGTAGGTATACGTAGATTCTTTGGTCAAGAAAGCGTATGATAATTGGAATCAAGTCGTTGAATATGACGGCAAGTCATTTCTGAACATTAAGCAAAATCAAAATCCAAGCTCTTCTAGGAACGAGCTTCCTGTTGGGCCAGTGGATTACCCTAACACCTTGGTTAATCAGCTTCCGCAGTCACGACATCCTGTTCCAGTTCAATCTGAGCAATCTTCTATGGATCCCAACTTGCTAATTGGAGGTAATTTTATACCACTAGTCAAGGAACGATTCTCTTTTCTTTTTTTTTTTTTTTTATACCTCGTCTCTTTTTTGTTTTGTTTTTCAAATGTCTTGAGTTGAGGGTCTATCGGAAACCACCTCTCTACCTCGTCTCTAATGTAGTGGTACGGACTGCGTAGGCTCTACCCTCCCGGACCCCACCCCAATGTGTGGGAATACCGAGTATGTTGCTGTTGTTTTTCTTTCAAATAATTCCTGTTTGTTTAATTTATTTGGCTGGTCTATCTAGTCCATTAGTCATTGATGGTATGCTTGGCTCTAGTTTGTCTGCTATGCATACCATGAGTGACTTTTGTACTTTGACTACTCCCCTCATTTTCATTTGTTTTTGCGTAGAAGCTACTTTTGTCTATAGCATTTGTGCAAATGGTTTTTTTCTTAATTGAGAATGTGTGGTGACTTTGGAAGGTTGCAGAGTTGTGGTAATGGATTATAGACTCGAGAAAAATTGTCTAATGGATTGTGAACATGTAATGAGGAAATATTGTTGTGAGGTCTCGTCATAGATTAGAAATTTATATGGTACTTTTGGCAGGAGTTTATACTCATCAAATGAATATGGAACCACGCGATACCTGAATAATGATACTGCTAAGAGGACAAGTGGACTTGCCCACTCCCCCTTCCACAGAAAATGAAAACACTCAGGACTCAACTACCTATTCATCTTTTATCCTAATCCTCGACTTCCATACCTTCCTATATAATGTCATGTCTTAGTCAGATGAAGTTGTGTCTAATCATCTCCTCCAGTTATTCTGCAGGCAACGTCTCCTACCTCCTGCTGCAGCCAACCTCTCGCACTTTCATGTGGGCGTGTCCTCGCACCTCCTATATACAGTCCTGAACCATCTCAGATTAGTGAAATGCCACCCCCACCTTGCCCCATATAACTTAGTTCATAATCGTAACTCTTCAAATATGCCCACACATCCAGTTGAGCGTTCTCATCTCCGCTAGCTTCGTTTTTCTGAATGTGGGCGTTCATGACTGGCTAGCACTCTGCCCCATATAGCAGTGTTGGTCTAATCACCACAGTGTAAAACTTAATTTTAAGCCTTGACGATACATTTTTATCGCACATTACACCAGATGTGAGCCTCCACTTCACCCATCCTGTCTCCAATATGACATGTGATGTCATCATCAATCTCCCTATCTTCTTGGATTATGGACCCAATATATACTTGAAGCTTCTTTAATCTCCACTTCTCCACCTCAGGCGTTACGTCACTGAACTTATATTCCATGAACTCTGTTTTAGTCTTGCTTAATGTGAAACCTTTAGACTCTTGGGTCTCTCTCCACACTCCATCGTATTATTAACTCCAACACGCATCTTGTCAACCAGTACCATGTCATCTGCGAATAACATTACACTGTGCACCTTCACAAGCAAAAGAGGCCCTTCCCCAGACCCTCGCGCATGGCGGGAGTGCACTGGCTGCCTTCTTTTTTCCCAAAAGGAGGATGTTATGTTATTATTTATGTCTTTTGGCATATGTAGGATTGTCAGTAAACGTGTAGAAGAATTTGCCGAAGAAGTAAAAATGGAGTTCCATAATTTGTGATCAGAAGACTAAAAAAAGGAACTGAAAGATTAGGTAATATTTTGGAGGACAAAACGGAAAGGAGCAGGGGTGGGGGAGATATGATTTGTGGATTGTGGCCCTATCATGTCTGTAGTTAGGTTTCTTCGACTCTTGAAGATCTTTTGTGGTTAAGCACTGTCATTTTTTCCAAACTTATCCTCTGCACTACAATTGTCATAATGCCACCATCTTTTACTTTGGTGTAACAGGTTCAGGTTATAATGACAACATGGTTGCTAGGATGCCTACCCAAAGTCCTATGTTGAATTCTAATTCCCGCTCACAGTTTGAGAGCACTCCATTTGCGCCTCAGCAGCAAATAACCAGCAGTCATCAGCTCCAGAGTACGAGATATGACAACAATGTTGGCCTGGCTCTTGGTCCTCCACAATCATCTTCATTTCAGACAATTACCTCTCTCCCACAAAGCAATCTCAATCCTTTTGATGACTGGTCGCACAACAGGGACAAGGGAGTTGATGAATTCTTGTCTGAGGAGGAAATTCGAATGAGAAGCAATGAAATTCTCGAGAATGATGATATGCAACATTTGCTGAGACTTTTCAGTATGGGAGGCCATGCCTCCGTCAATGTGCCTGAAGATGGATATGGTTTCCCATCTTTCATGCCTTCACCATCTCCTAGTTTTGGTTATGATGAGGACCGCGCACGACCAGGAAAAGCTGTTGTGGGTTGGCTGAAAATTAAGGCTGCAATGAGGTGGGGTTTCTTTGTGCGGAAGAAGGCAGCTGAGAGACGTGCACAGCTTGTGGAACTGGATGATGAATAAAATCTGGTTTGGAAACGTAGGGCATTTAGACTTAACCATCGACCATTTGAATAACTATTCATTAGGCCGTGGTGATGCAGGCCCGAGCAATTAGGTTTCGACCCTAGACAGTATATTTCCCAGGGATTTAGTCCATTCGATTGTTTGTTTTTTTGGTATGTACAGAAGCCTGTACAGTAAATTCACTTTTAACACTCTCATTGTTGACTCCATCGTGCTCACTCTCTCAAGCTGTTTCAAGATGTAATGTATTAGTTTGCAGACCTAAGGGAAATATGCTTTCAAGAACACCTGTATGTTGAATTCTATATGAACTTCTATGATAGAGAGGATGCTTATTGGCTTGCCATTTGAGTATTTAGTTAAAACTTACATTATGGTTGTTGCTCTCTCACCATTGCCATTTTTAGTGCTAAAATCATAGTAGGTGTTATACCTCTCTTTTGTGCTATTGCAGTTTTAAGCCAACTTGTGTGCTCTTCAGCTACTTCCCACAAGATAATTTGGAAGTGGTGGTATCCGCTTTGTCTTGAATAAGCCAAAAACATGCCAAGGCAGCACATCAGGGCCGAGTAAATGAGCAAAAATCTTAGCCACACTGCACAGTTGGTTGGCTTGGCTTGAAGAAAATAGTCCGTTTGCGCCGTTTCGCACGTTTGACCACTCAAACGGCTCTGTCGATCCTGTCAGGCCACCCTCAATTGCTCCACACATGGCTGGGGGGCTGCCGGTCGATATTCAGCCCAAACCGCGCCCGGACCCCGGACCCACCCAGACAACCGTGGGCTAACCATCCCACATATGGCCTGAAAACGGCCCGTTCGTATTGTTCGCACGTTTGAACACCCAAATGGCCCCGCCAACGCTGACGACCCACCCTCCCCCGCTCCTCAGCCTGCCTGGGAGCCTCGATCGATTTTTGGCCCAAAACATGCTCACGCTCAGGGCCCACCCCTGAAATCATGGGCTATAGCACACTGATTTGGTCTAAAAATGGCCTATTTGCGCCTTTTGGCCTAAAAATCCCCAACCACAAAGGCCCACACTAGGCCCACTCCTTATCCTGTTTAGGGCAGTCCGGTTGATTTTTGGAAAAAATCACGCCTGACCCCCAGGTCCACCCCAAAAACCGTGGGCTATATCACACCGATTTGGCCTATTTGCCCATTTTATCCGTTTGACTACCCAAACCGTCCAAAAAACCACAAAGGCTCACACTAGGCCGTTCCCCAGCCTATTTGGAGAAGCCCAGTCAATTTTTGGCCAAAATCACGTCCGGCCCCTAGGCCAAACCCAAAAATCATGGACTATAGCACACTAATTAGGCCCGAAAATGTCCCGTTCGCGTTGTTCCGCTCGTTTGACCACCTAAACAGCCCAAAAAACCACAAAGGCCCGCACTAGGCCGCTCCCTAGACTGCTTAGGACATCACGATCCATTTTTGGCCAAAATCACGCCTGACCCTCGGGCACACCCAAAAAACCGTGGGCTATAGCACAATGATTTGGCCCAAAAATAATCTGTTCGTGCCGTTTTGCCTGTTGTACCTTCGAAACTGCCCAAAAACCATAAAGGCCTACACTAGGCTGTTTCCTAGACTATTTGGAGCAGTCAGATCGATTTTTGGCTAAAATCACGCTCGATCCCGAGCCCACCCTGAAAACCGTGGGCAATAACACATCGATTTAGCCCAAAAATGGCCCGTTCATGCCGTTTTGCCCGTTGACTACCCAAATCATCCAAAAAACCATAAAAACCCACACTAGGTCGCTCCACAGCCTGTTTAGGGCAGCCCGATCGATGTTTGGCCAAAATCATGCCCGACCCCCGGGGCCACCCCAAAGACCATGGGCTATAGCACACCGATTTTGCCCAAAAATGGCCCGTTCACTCCGTTTCGCTCGTTTGACCACCCAAATCGCCTAAACAACCACAAAGGCACATACTAGGCCGCTCCCCCAGCCTGTTTGGGGCAGCCCGATCGATTTTTGGCCAAAATAATGCCCAACTCCTAGGCCCACCCTAAAGACCGTGGGCTATTGCACACCAATTCGGCTCGTTCACGTCGTTTCACCGTTTGACCACCCAAAAAATCAAAAAGGCCCACACTAGGCCTCTCCCTAGCCTATTTGGGGAAACCCGATTGACTGTTGGCCAAAATCGCACCCGGACCCCGGACCCACCCTAAAAACCGTGGGCTATAGCTCACCGATTTGGCTCGAAAATGGCTCGTTCGCCCCGTTTCGCCCATTTGACAACCCAAACTGCCCAAAAAACTACAAAAGCGCACATTAGGCCACTCCCCAGCTTGTTTAAGGCAGCCCTGTCAATTTTTGATAAAAATAATACCTGACACCGGTCCCACCCCAAAAATCGCGGGTTACAGCACCCCTATTTTGCCCAAGAACGGCTATTTGCATCGTTTCGCCCGTTTGACCACCCAAAAACCTACAAAGGCCTCTACTAGGCCGTTCCCCAGCCTGTTTGGGGTAGCCCGATTAATTTTTTGGCCAAAATCATGCTCGGCCCTCGGGCCCACCCCAAAAACCGTGGGCTATAGCATACAAATTTGGCTAAAAAAGGGCTAGTTTGCGTCGTTTCACCCTTTTGACCTCCTAAACCGCCCAAAAAACCATAAAGGCCCATACTAGGCCGCTCCCTAGCCTGTTTGTGGCAGCCCAATCGATTTTTGGTAAAAATCACACTCGACCCCCGACCCACCCCAAAAACCGTGGCCTATAGCACACCGATTTTGCCTGAAATTAGCCCATTGCGCCGTTTCGCCCGTTTGGCCAACCAAACCACCCAAAAACCCATAAAGGCCCACACTAGGCCGCTTCTCAGCCAGTTAGAGGTAGCCCGATATATTTTTGGCCAAAATCACGCTCGACCCCCGAGCCCACCCCAAAAACTGTGGGCTATAGCACACCAATTTGACTCGAAAATGATCCGTTCGTATCGTTTCGCACGTTTGACCACCCAAACCACCCCAAAACCACAAAGGCCCACACTATGCCGCTCCCCAGCCTGTTTGGGGCCGCCCGATCGATTTTTGGCAAAAATCACGCCCGACCCCCGACCCACCCAAAAATCGTGGCCTATAGCACACTAATTTGGCTTGAAAATTTCTTGTTCACGCTGTTTTACTCGTGTGACCAACCAAACCACCCAAAAAACTACAAAGGCCCGCACTAGGACACTCCCCAGCCTGTTTGGGGTAGCCCGATTGATTTTTTATCTAAATCACGCATGACCTCTGGGTCCACCCCTAAAATCGTAAGCTATAGTACACCAATTTAGCCTGAAAATGGCCCGTTCGCGCTGTTTCGCCCGTTTGACCACCCAAACTGCCCAAAAAAACACAAAGGCCCACACTAGGCTGCTCCACAGTCTATTTGGGACAGCTCGATCAATTTTTGACCAAAATCACGCTCGGCTCCTTGGCCAACCCCTAATACCGCGGGCTATAGCATACCGATTAGGCCCAAAATGGCCCATTCCCGCCGTTTCGCCCATTTGATCACTCAAACCGCCCAAAAAACTACAAAGGCCTACATTAGGCCATTCCCCTATTTGGGGCAGCCCAGTCAATTTTTGGCAATAATCACGCCCGGGCCCCGGGCCTAACTCCACGAAAACCGTGGGTTATAGCACAATGATTTGGTCCAAAAATAGCCCGTTCGCGCCGTTTTGCCCGCTTGACCACCTAAAGTGCCCAAAAACCCTAAAGGCCCACACTAAGATTCTCCCCAACTTGTTTGGGGCAGCTGAATCTATTTTTGGCCAAAATTATGCCCGGCCCCTGGGCCCACCACAAAAACAGTGGGCTATAGCACACTAGTTTGGCCCAAAAATACCCAGTTCGCGTCGTTTCGCCCGTTTGACCACCCAAAAAAATCAGAAAGGCCCACACTAGACTACTCCCCATCCAGTTTGGGGCAGCTCGGTCGATTTTTTGCCAAAATCACGCTCGGTCCCTGGGTCAACCCTAAAAATCTTGGGCTATAGTACATCGATTTGGATAAAAAAATGACCCGTTCCGCCGTTTTGCCCATTTGGTCACACAAACCGGCTAAAAAACCACAATGGCCCATACTAGGCCGCTCCCCAGCCTGTTTGGGCCAGCCCAATCAATGTTTAGCTTAAATATTGGCCGGCCCCTGGGCCCACCTCTAAAACCGTGGGCTATAGAACATCGATTTAGCCCAAAAATAGTCTGTTCGCACCGATTCAATATTTTGACCACCCAAATCGCCCAAAACACCACAAAAGCCTACACTAGGCCGCTCCCCAGCCGATTTGGGGCAGCCCGATTGATTTTTGGCCAAAATCACGCCCAGCCCACGGGTTCTCCCCAAAAACCGCGGGCTATAGCATGCCTATTTGGCCCAAAAATGACCTGTTCGTGTCGTTTCACACGTTTGACCACCTAAACAGCCCAAAAATCAACAAAGGCCCATACTAGGCCGCTCCTCAGCCTATTTAGGGCAGCCCAGATGATTTTTGAAAAAAATCACGCCCGAATCCCGGGCCCACCCTAAAAACCCCATTCGCCTATTTTGCTAGTTTGACCACCCAAACTGCCAAAAAAACCACAAAGGCCTACATTAGGCCGTTTTCCTACCTATTTGGGGAAGCCCGGTCGATTTTGGCCAAAATCATGATCGACCCCCGAACTCACCCCAAAAAAGTGGGCTATAGCACACTAATTTGACCCAAAAATGGCCCGTTCACGCTGTTTTACTCATTTGACCACCAGAACCTCCCGAAAAACCACAAAGGCCTGCACTAGGCCACTCTCCAGCTTGTTTGGGGTAGCTTGATCGATTTTTGACCAAAATCACACCTGATCTGGGGGCAGACCCCAAAAACCGTGGGCTATAGCACACCAATTTGGCTCGAAAATGATCTGTTCTTGCTATTTCGCCTGTTTGACTACCCAAACCGCCCAAAAGAATACAAAGGCCCACACTAGGCCGCTCCCCAGCCTATTTGGGGCAGCCCGATTGATTTTTGACCGAAATCACGCCCGACATCAGGGCCCATGCTGAAAATCGTGGGCTATAACACACCGATATATCCCCAAAAACATTTCGTTTGCACCGTTTTGCCCGTTTGACTACCCAAATCGTCCAAAAAACCACAAAGGTCCACAATAGGCCGCTCCCCAGCCTGTTTGAGATAGCATGATTGATTTTTTGCCAAAATCATGCCCGCCCTCGGGCCCACCCCAAAGACCATGGGCTATAGCACACCGATTCTGATCGAAAATGGCCTGTTCAAGCTGTTTTGCCCATTTGACCACCCAAATAGCTCAAAAAAACACAAAAGCCCACACTAGGCCGCTCCTCAGCTTGTTTGGGGATGCCCGATCAATTTTTGGCCAAAATAATGCCCGATCCTTGGGCCCACCCCAAAGAATATGGGCTATCACACCGATTCATCCCGTTTAGTCTGTTTTGCCCTTTTGACCACCCAAAAAACCACAAAGGCCTACACTAGCCCTTTCCCCAGCCAATTTAGGGCTGCCCAATTGATTTTTGGCAAAAATCATGCCCGGCCCCCGGTCCCATCTAAAAAATTGTGGGCTGTAGCACACTAATTTGGCCTGAAAATGGCCCGTTCACACCGTTTCGTCCGTTTGACCACCCAAACCGCCAAAAAAACCACAAAGTCCCACATTAGACCGCTCCCCAGCCTGTTTGGGGCAGCCCGATTGATATTTTGCCAAAATAACACCTAGCCCCGAGGTCCTCCCCAAAAAACATGGGCCATAGCACACCGATTTGTCCCGTAAATGTCCCATTCGCACCATTTTGCCTGTTTGACCACTCAAACCTCCTCAAAAACCACAAAGGCCCATACTAGTTCGCTCTCCAACCTGTTTGGGGAAGCCCGATCAATTTTGGGCAAAAATCACGCTCGACCCCCAGGCTCACCCAAAAAACTGTGGGCCATAGCACATCGATTTCGCTCGAAAATATCCCGTTCGTGCTGTTTTTCCCGTTTGACCACCCAAACTGCCCAAAAAAATACAATGGCCCACACTAGGCTGCACCCCAGCCTATTTGGGGCAGCCCGATCAATTTTTAGCTAAAATCACGCCCGATACCGGGTCCACCCCAAATACTGTGGGCTATAGCACATCGATTTGACCCGAAGAAGGACCGTTAGCTCCGTTTCACTTGTTTGACCACCCAATCCGCCCTAAAAATAGTAAAGACCCGCACTAGGCTGCTCCTCAGCTTGTTTGCAGCAGTTCGATTGATTTTTGACCCAAATCAAGCCCGACCCCCGAGCCCACCCCAAAAATCGTGAGTTATAGCACAATGATTTGGCCAGAAAATGGCCTATTCACGCCGTTTTGCTCATTTTACCACCCAAAGCGCCCCAAAAACTACAAAGGCCCACACTAGGCGCTCCCTAGCCTGTTTGGGGTAGCCTGATCGATTTTGGCCAAAATAACGCCCGACCCTCGGCCCACCCCAAAAATTTTGGACTATAGCACACTGATTTGGCACGAAAAATGACCTGTTAGCACTGTTTGACCGTTTGACTACCCAAACCACCCAAAAACCCATAAAGGCCTACACTAGGCCACTTTCTGGCCTATTTGGGGCAGCCCGGTCGATTTTTGACAAAAATCACGATCGACCCCTGAGTCCACCTTAAAAACTGTTGGCTATAGCGCACTGATTTGGCCCAAAAATGGCCTGTCCACGCTGTTTTGCTTGTTTGATCACCCAAACCGCCTCAAAAAATATAAAGATCCATACTAGGCCGCTCCCTAGCCTGTTTAGGGCAGCCCGATTGATTTTTAGCTAAAATTACGCCCGACCCCAAACCCACCTTGAAAACTGCAGGCTATAGCATACCAATTTGGCCTAAAAATGATCGTTTGTGCATTTTTACTCATTTGACCACCCAAACTGCCCAAAAAACCACAAAGGCCCACCTTAGGCCGCTCCCCAGTCTTTTTGGGGTAGCCCGGTCGATTTTGGGCCAAAATCACGCCCAGCCCCTGAGCCCACCTTAAAAATCATGCTAACGATGTTTGTCCTTCTATTTCTAGGGACATTTGTGTTGGTACCAACACTGCAAGTGAAGAAAAGCAAGAATGAAGAGAATTTGCTGCCCAAGCTTATAGAGGACCTTCACACAATGGCAAAGAGGAATCTTCTCAAGATCTTCAAGGTAAAATAGCTAACTCTTGCATTTTGGCGCGTGTGAATGATAATTGTATGGCTAGTATCCCTTTAAGTATGAGTTGTAGCTTACTTGTGAGTCTAATAATTCTTTGCCACTTGTTGATGATGTGCATGTTGTGAGTGAGGATACACTAGTTGATCCTATTGATGACGAAATTGACTTTTATTGTAAGGGCAATTTATATCGACCTAGTGTTGAAGCCAATATGTTGAACGAAAGTACATCATCTTGTGTACTTGATGTTGATCAACTTATGTGTAAAACTTGCCCGCCACTTGAGGTTATGTGTGATATGATTAATAGAACTCAAGTGAGTGAAGTATTTAAAAATCTTGGTCAACAAAATGGGAGTAAACCCGAGAGCTATTCTTGGGATAATCTTTTGCTTGAAATCTCTTTGAAACTTGATATTTATCTTTTAGAGAGTGATGGGCGTGTTTGTTCCGAATCTACCCGTGAAATAAATCATGCTCTTTTTAGGTATAATGTCTTGGTCGAAGATGATATAAACACTCCTAGTAGACCTAGTGGTGAAAATGATGGTATAGCTTACCTTGGAAGCTATAGCCTATATGCTAACCCACTATGGTGTGACAATATTCCTTCTAAAGATGGAAATCTCTTCTTGGAAGATAAGAGTACTCTTAAGGGCAGAGAATGTGTAGTCTTGGAAACTACTTCTCCTTCTACTTTGTGTGACTTTATTGTTGAGAGTACTCATGGTGATGATTGGGAAACTAGTAGTGAGTACACATATGAGGACACCTTAGTAGAAGTCGACTTGAGTGATACCTTCTCTACTCTCTATTCGCTTTGGATGATATGCTATTGTAGAGAGTATATAGTTTAGTTTGGGTGGAGACCACAGGAAAATAGAGTGTTGTTGAGACTCGTGCCTATGGACACTCTTCCCGTTTGACCTCGGTGCCAAGTGTAGAAATGGTGATGTTGGTGCACCCAACTTGTTGCTTGTTCTACACGACAAGCAAAGTGTAACTCTTGGTGAATCCCATAACCAAATCCTTCATACATCTTTCATTGAGTTTTTAATATTTCGTTCAAAGGATCCTTGGTTATATTGCAAATATGTGCAACCTTGGCATGTTGAAATGATTTGTTGTGCTAACCCTAACCCTCATGACATGAGAAGTTTGTATTTGTTTGTCCTCTCTTTGATTTTGCAAGGTTTGGATTCGAGGTCTAATAATACGGGACAAATGGCTATCTTAGATATTGATGACATCTTTGGAGGCCAACACATAGAGGATCAAGACTTGGTCACCTCGAGGATACGAGATCATGCATGGAGGACCCATTTTGAGCCTACCATTGAGCCTACCATACATCAAGGCCGAGAGTGAAAGATTGCTTGGAGCATTGAAGACGTGAGGACTCATGGCTTTGGACCCTTAATGGCTCACGATTTTAGAGTTATATTCATTGAGGACATTTTGGTCACTTCACTTTTCTAAAATGCACTCCATGGCCGCCCCTATCATTAAGGGTAGTGTAGTCATTTTGTCTTCTTTTATAATACACTATAAATAAGACATTTTAGGTCTTCTCATATTATTTGTTTAATGATGAAAATATGAGACGTTGAGAATCCTCACTATTGAGAGTACACCACCTTAGTGTAGTTCTTAGTTAAAGCTTGGATTAGCCATTATAGTTTAGGGTTTAGAGAAGCCAATATTGTTCTTTGCTTGGAAACGGTGGATCTTGAGGTGAGTTGATTCCCTTGGTGGTCACCGTAAGAATGTGTTGTTGTTGATACATTCATTAGGTGTTTTTGAGTTTAATATACTCTTTAGTTCCTAATCTTTGTAATAATCTATGTACAACTATCTATCTATCTTTACCTTTCTTGTAATTATGTTAGTGTTTGTATCTTGGAATCATTTGTTCTTATTGAATCCGAATCTTGTGTTCAATGTGTTCATTTTTTTTTTTTGAATTGTTGTTGTCTTGATATTAAAACACCTTATAAACTAGTGATACTTGTGTTGTTTTTGATGGCCGAAACTAGTACTCTAAGGGGTTGTCACGCGTCAAATCCTATTGGGGCGGACTGACACCCGTAACCGAGGAGGCCCGAGAGAACCAGCTCATAACCTTATACTTCCCATGTATACCTCTATGACAACCCAAAATTCAGAAAACATCATGTCGCATATAAAAGGAAATAATCACCTGTATAAGCTCGAGCACACACACACATATATATATATATACAATACTTGGCCGTTGGAGCCATCACGTCTATTAACAAAACACCACCTTGACTGTACATTAGGTCTACAAAGCCTCTAGACAATACACAGAGTTTAACTAAGGTTGGGACACACCCCGCCATATAAATAACTTCTATACAATACCAAAAGTGACTGGATATGACACGGAAAGTCCTAAAGCAAACTGGAACTCACCAAAAGCAGCTGGATATCTTGGCTCCTACTTGTGCGATGTATGACCTGAGGTACCTGTGCCTGCAGGATGAAATGCAGGTCCTCTGTGGGGGACGTCAGTACGAAATATGTACTGAGTATGTAAAGCTGTAGATAACACATATGATAGAGGAGCTTAATAGAAATAAAAAACAAGTGAATAAATCGTAATAGGAGTGGACCACACTTATTAGAACTTGTGACAACCTGTACATTGTATTTATTCAATCACTTTACCTTCGTTCTTATAATTTTTGTAATCATTACTGTACTGTACTTTGACCATTAGGCTACATCCAGTACATATCAACTGGGATCGACCCATGATAGGCTTATGCCCCTAGGATACCACCCATAAACACATAAATAGAGATCGACCCATGATAGACTTATGCCCCTGGGATACCACCCGATAAGAGAGAACTTCCATCACTTAGTTCAATTAATCTTTGAGATTGTTATTTAGGTCGCCACCGCATTTTTGATACTTTGAAACAATGATACATCAATAAGAGACATATAAATAGACCATCAATGCAATAAAAATGAAGTAAGAACTCATTGGCACATCAATAAAATATTTTGGATTCATCAATTCCATAACAATGAAGTAGGAACTTATTGGTATATTAATGAAATGTTTTGGAGTCATTAATAACACATGGATCTTGTTTGAGTAACCGGAAACATTCTGACATTCTTTAGTGCAATAAACATGTAAGATTTGGCAGACAAGTAAGTATTGGAATGTCTTGACATCTTGTAGGGTGGAAACAAGTTCATTGGTAACGTAGGACATCATACAAAACCATTATGGATCACATGTTATTGAATAACTTTGGAAACTTTCTTAATAGAACAATTGTTCACTTTCATGCCAAAGATATGGTATAGAGTATGCTTTACATACCTGACTGTCGACCTTCAATACTAGTCCCAAATGGACTTCCCGTCTTATCGGATTACTTATCTACAATGAATATATATAGCAATCTAGTATTAGCAACCAAACATCACAATTCAATTATTTGAATTCACCAAACTAGTGGTTAAGTAGTAAGCCTTAATTACACCATAAAGGGTCACTTTAACCCTCTTATACTCCAATTACATTCATATGCCATGCATATTCATACAATATCCTCCAATATCAAGTTTGGATTCATTTATCCTTCCAACCAATCCATTAAACCAAATTGAGCCATGGACATAAATAATCATCAATTCAATAGTATATCACCATATCCACCTTCCATAACTCAATTACCATATCCACCTTCCACAATTCAATATAACCAAACCATGCAAAATAATCCATAACCCTATTTCCATCACCTTTCAATAACAACCAATACATATAATCCTCTATCACACATATACATATGGAAAAGAACAAGGCAAACAATATTCATACCTTATAATTCACCTCTTGATTATGCAATCCTGTTTTCACAAATAATAGTTGTCGTTCGAAGCTCTCGAGATGATAAACATAGTTATCAGATTACTTTAGAATTTCTACGGTTGAATCAAAAGTAATTTAAAGGTCAAATTTGGCTAGGGTTTGTTCTTTCTCAATGATTGATGATGAAAATGAGATTTTGAACTCATATACATGTATATATACACATATTCCCATCCATAATATAATAGAAAATGACCAAAATGCCTTTAAAATTTAAATAATGTCAAATCTGTCCTTTGGTGGACTGTTTTGATAAGCTAAAGTAGATCGACCATAAATCTTTGCTTCGATATCGGATTTGGGTGAAATTGGTATCGTTGGAAGGATAATTCATAGGGATTTCATTTCATATAAAGTAGGCCACACAGTTCCTCCTGTACAAGGAGTTATGGTCGTTTGAAGTTGATCCTAAAAATATGTTTTGATAGGCTGAAGTAAAACGAGTATAACTCCTTACTTAGACGTTGTATTTGGATGAAACCAATTGCATTGGAAAGAAGACTCAAAGATATTTCTTTTAATAGGTTGAAGCTCTCCTAGTTAATTATATTAAGGGAGTTATGATCGTTCGAAATTGACCCAAAAATTTGGCTGGCCACAGTAGTTTATGTGCAGGAAATTTTCCTGCCACCGTTTTATAGTTTTGAACGTTCTCGATTATATCTGAAACCTATACGTTTTTGGAAATATTTATATCATTGGAAAGATTATTCAATAACCTTCGCATGGAACAATCGACGGGTAAATTTCGGTATAAATAAAATAAAAAAATAAATTCCATATAAATAAGACCAATACACGTACTTGAATATGCCAATACACGTACTTTAATACGGGGTGTTACATCCTTCCCCCCTTTAGGACATTCGTCCTCGAATGTTAGCGTAATTATTCAACCGAAACAAGTTCAAGTCCATCATTAATATTCACATCATCACATAAATAGTATGCATATATAAAAAAAACTTCCTTGTTAATGTTCTAACTCGGTTTCTTAAACTTCCTCTTCATCTTTGAACAAATGAGGGTACTTAGATTTTATTGCTTCCTCAGCTTCCTATGTAATATCTTCCCTTTGACGATTTCTCCAACGTACTTTCATAGATACTATCTCTTTATTTCTTATCTTCTTAACTTGGCGATCTAGAATAGCAATAGGCACTTCCTCATAGGTAAAATCTTCCGCAACTTGCACATCCTCAGTAGAAGTGATATGTGATGAATCTCTGATGCACTTTTGAAGCATTGACACATGAAATACCGGATGTACTGATGAGAGCTCTTGGGGTAGCTCTAATTCATATGCAACTTGTCCAAACCTTCGAGTGATCTTATACGGGCCTATATAACGTGGACTCAACTTCCCTTTTTTGCCAAATCTCATTACCCCTTTTATTGGTGATACCTTCAAAAATACCCAATCACCTATAGAAAACTCTAGCCCTTTCCTTCTACTATCCGCATATGACTTGTATCGACTTTGGGCTGTTTTCAGTCGTTGCTGAATTACTTTAACCTTCTCTATGGCTTGATAAACAAGATCCGGTCCGAACAAAAGAGTTTCGCCCACTTCGAACCATTCTATTGGTGATCTACACTTCCTTCTATATAAAGCTTCATATGGTGCCATTTTGATACTTGAATGATAGCTATTATTGTAGGCAAACTCAATAAGAGGTAAATGATCATCCCAGTTGCCCTTAAAATCTATTACACAAGCTCGTAGCATATCGTCAAGTGTTTGGATGGTACGTTCTGCTTGTCCTTCTGTTGGAGGCTGAAAAGCTGTACTCAACTTTACTAGTGTTCCCAAACACCTCTGAAAAGACTTCCAAAAGTTTGCGGTAAATTGGGTTCCCCGATCTGATATAATAGAGATTGGCACTCTATGTAATTGGACTATCTCTTTAATGTACAGCTTCGCATATTCTTCAACTATGTAAGTGGTCCTAACTGGTAGGAAATATGCGGATTTGGTAAGCCTATCAACAATCACCCATATAGAATCAAACTTCCAGGATGTACGAGGCAAACCAATAACGAAATCCATGTTGATCATGTCCCACTTCCAGCTTGGAAAATCAATGCATTGCGTATAACCTCCGAGTTTTTGGTGCTCAACTTTAACTCTTTGACAATTTGGATATTCAGCTACAAATTCTGCAATGCTCTTCTTCATGTCATTCCACCAATACATATCTTTCAAATCTTGATACGTTTTTGTTGATCCTAGATGAATGGAATACCTTGAACAATGTGCCTCTGTCATAATCTTCTTTCTTAGCCCGTCTACATTCGGCACACACAATTGGTTTTGGCACTAAAGTACTCCTTATCGTGTAAGCTCAAATGACTTGGTCGCACCACTCTGAACGTTCTCCTTAAGCTGTAATAAAATAGGATCTGCATATTGCTTCTCTTTCACTTCAGCTATTAATGAAGATTCCGTAACATTATGTACGATAAGCTCTTTATCCGGAGTTTCAAAAAGGCGAACTCCCAAACTAGCTAACTGGTGAAGATCTTTAATCATCCCTTGCCTTTCTATAGGCGCCATCATAGCCTTACGACTTAACGCATCAATTACCATATTTGCTTTCCCTGGATGGTACAAGATATCAACATCATAGTCTTTAATAGTTCAAGCCATCTCCACTGCCTTAAATTTAAATCCTTCTAAATAAAAATATATTGCAAGCTCTTATGGTCAGTATATATATCAACATGAACCCTATATAAGTAGTGGCGCCATATCTTTAAAGCAAAAATAACTGCTGCCAGCTCTAGATCGTGTGTAGGATAATTTTTCTTATGTGGCCGTAATTGTCTAGAAGCATATGCTATTACCTTACCATGCTGCATCAATACACATCCTAACCTAATTCTGGAAGCATGACAATACACTGTATACCCTTCGGTGCCTTCTGGAAACCAACACGGGTGTAGAAATCAACTTGTTCTTTAAATCTTGAAAACTCTTCTCACAGGCATCATTCCATTGGAATTTGGATGTTTTATGGGTAGCTTGGTTAAGGGTGCTGAAATGGAAGAAAAGCCTTCAACAAACCTTCTATAATAACCGGCCAACCCGAGAAAACTACGAATCTCCATAGGCGTTGTGGGCCTTGGCCAGTTCTTCACAGCTTCTATCTTTTGAGCATCAACCTTTATCCCTTCTCTAGATACAGTATGACCCAAAAATGCCACCGACTTTAACCAAAACTCACATTTAGAAAACTTTGCATAAATCTTACAATCACAAAGAGTCTGCAATGCCTGTCGTAAGTGATTGACATGGTCCTCTTCTGATCTAGAATAAACTAGAATATCATCTATAAAAACTATCACAAATACATCCAGGAATGGCTTAAACACCCTATTCATCAAATCCATAAAAGTTGCGGGTGCATTTGTTAGCCCAAATGACAAAACTAGAAACTCATAATGACCATACTATGTTTGGAAAGCTGTCTTGGGTATATCCTTCTCTTTGATCCTCACTTGGTGGTAACCTAACCTCAAATAAATCTTAGAAAAGCACTTAGCTCCCTGTAACTGATCAAATAAATCATCAATTCTTTGGAGAGGATATTTATTCTTAATAGTCACCTTATTCAATTGCCGATAATCAATACACATCCTCAGCGAGCCATCCTTTTTGCGCACAAATAACACTGGTGCTCCCCAGGGGGGCATACTAGGCCTTATGAATCCCTTCTCTAGCAAATCTTTCAATTTCTCTTTCAATTCTCGTAATTCTGCTGGGGCCATTCTATACGGAGAAATGGAGATTGGTTGGGTGTCTGGTATTACATCAATACCAAACTCTACTTCTCGTTCAGAAGGCAAACCTGGAAGATCTTCAGGAAATACATCAGAAAATTCATTTACCACTGGAACAGTGTGAAGAGTTGGTGGCTCCGCTTCTGTATCCCTTACTCTAACTAAATGATATATGTATCCCTTGGAAATCATTCTTCTTGCCTTAAAATAAGAAATAAATCTACCTCTTGGCGCGCCAATTTCACCTTTCCATTCAAGGATTGATTCATTTGGAAAATGGAAATATACCTTTTTCGTGCAACAATCAATTGTGGCATAACAAAACGCCAACCAGTCTATACCCATTATAACATCAAAATATACCATTTCTAACTCCACAAGATCAGCCATCGTATCACGACCACAAACAGTTACTATGCAATTTTAGTAAACCCTTCTAGCTACAATAGATTCTCCAACTGATGTGGACACTTTAAATGGCTTAACTAACAGTTCGGGTATTCTTTCAAACTTTCCAGCAACCAATGGAGTAACTTAAGATAATGTAGAACCGGGATCAATTAAGGCATATACATCGAATGAAAAGATAGACAATGTACCCGTAACCACATCTGGGGAAGCCTCTAAATTTTGTCGATCCTCTAGAGCATACGTACGATTTTGAGCCCCACTAGAACTTGTGGCTCTTCTATCACCTCTAACACAACCCATTGGTTGTGCACCCTTTCCTGAATAAGGCATCGATGATGATGATGCAACAAATGACCCCGTAGGTCATGTCATACTCCTTATGACCCTTCGTGGGCATTCTCTCATCATATACCCCGACATACCACACCAAAAGCAAACATTGGTCCCCAGCCGACATGCGCCCAAATGATACCTTCCATATTTATTGCATGGCTCTCGAAGAGGTCTCGATTGGCTCATATTCCCTTACCCTTGGTACCCCACTGTCCGTAAACTCTGAATCTCACTTCTGTGCCTAAATTTATTTTATCTGGACCCTTAGAACTGTTGTGGGGAACTAGCTACAGAATAAGAAGATAATGGCCTAGGTGGTCTAGCAGAAAACTGTGGTCTGAACCCTCTTTGGGATGCCATGAACTGCCCTGTAGATCTGGCCCTCTTGGAATATCCTCTTTCTAATTCCCGTGTTCTTCTCCTCTGCCTCTGATTTTCCATTTTCTGTCCAAAAACTTGGATCCTCGCTATGTCCATATCTTTGTTCAAAGCGGCAATAGTACAATCTCTAACCAGATATGGATCCAGCCTATCCACATATTGATGAACTCTGTCATCCATAGTAGCTACAACATTAGGAGCATATCTCGACAAGGAATTAAATTGGAGACTGTACTTCCTCACACTCATATTCCCCTGATGAAGATTTAAAAACTGATCTGCACGGGCCTGAAAAATCTCGAATGGAAGATAATGATCAAGAAATGCCTCTTTGAACTCTTTCCAAGTAGCTGGGCGTGCATCAATACCCCTAGATCGTTTCCAGTCCTCGTACCAATATATAGTCTCCCCTTTAAATCTATACGCCACTAACTCCACTGTCTCTCTACCCGTTACATGCATAACATCTAAGACCCTTTGAATTTGATCAATAAAGTCCTGTAGGTCCTCGTTAAGATCTAATCCAGTAAAAGTGGGAGGATCCATCTTAAGAAAATCCTGTGTTCGAAGTCTAGCCGCCCTATCTGTACCACTAGGACCCGTGGTAGGAATGGTTTGCCCTTGAGCTTGCCCAGCAACTATACGAGTCAAAAGTTACACTGCATTTCTAAGATCTTGATCAGCAGCATTAATAGGTGGCTTTGGGGATATAGTTTTCCTTCCCCTTATTTCTTTCGGAGTGGAAGAATTTTCTGATGCATGATCAGCTGGAGCCTCACTTTGATTAGATGGTATAGTGGGTGGCTTACTAGTCCCCTTTTCGGCAGCCACATCTACTTGCGTATCGGTATTCTTGCTTCTGGTAACCGACATCATTACTATAATAAGAGAAACAAACAGATTCAGTGGTCAACTATGACTTCATATACAATATCGGCTCTATCACACGATCTAAGACATGAAGAAAAGAAAAAATTCCTAAATGTCCATAACCTCCTGTTTATAGATGCGGTGCACGACACACCAATAAAAAAGACTCTACGTAGACACGGCTTTATAGACTCAGTGGGACGAACTTCTCTGATACCACTTTTGTCAGGCCTCAAATCCTATTGGGGTGGACTAGCACCCATAACTGAGGAGGCTCAGGAGAACCAGCTCATAACCTCATACTTCCTATACATACCTTTATGGCAACCCAAAATTCGGACAGCATCATGTCGTATATAAAAGGAAATAATCACCTGTATAAGCTTGAGCACACACATATATATGTATATACAATACTTGGCCGTTGGAGCCATCACGTCTATTAACAAAACACCACCTTGACTGTACATTAGGTCTACAAAGCCTCTAGACAATACACAGAGTTTAACTAAGGTCGGGACACACCCCGCCATATAACTAACTTCTATAATACTAAAAGTGATTGGATATGACACGAAAAGCCCCGAAGCAAACTGGAGCTCACCAAAAGCAGCTAGATATTCTGGCTCCTACTTGTGCAGTGTATGAGCTGAGGTACCTGTGCCTGCAGCATGAAATGCAGGTCCCCCGTGGGGGACGTCAATATGAAATATGTACTGAGTATGTAAAGCTGTAGATAATCACATATGATATAGGAGCTCAATAGAAATCAGAAACAAGTGAATAAATCGTAATAGGAGTGGACCACACTTATTAGAACTTATGACAACCTGTACATTGTATTTATTGAATCACTTTACCTTCGTTCTTATCATTTTTGTAATCATTACTGTACTGTACTGTGACCATTAGGCTGCCTCCAGTACATATCAACTGGGATCGACCCATGATAGGCTTATGCCCTTCGGATACCACCCATAAACACATAAATAGGGATCGACCCATGATAGGCTTATGCCTCTGGGATACTACCCGATAAGAGAGAACTTTCATCACTTAGTTCAATTAATCTTTGAGATTTTTATTTCGTTCGATACCGCATTTTTGATACTTTGAAACAATGATACATCAATAAGAGACATATAAATAGACCATCGATGCAATAACAATGAAGTAAGAAGTCATTGGCACATCAATGAAGTGTTTTGGAGTCATCAATGCCATAACAATGAAGTAGGAACTTATTGGTATATCAATGAAATATTTTGGAGTCATTAATAGCACATGAATCTTGTTTGAGTAACCGGATACCTTCTGACATTCATTAGTGCAATCAACATGTAAGATTTGGAAGACAAGTAAGTATTGGAATGTCTTGACATCTTTTAGGGTGAAAACAAGTTCATTGGTAACGTAGGACATCATACAAAACCATTATGGAACACATGTTATTGAATAACTTTGGAAACTTTCTTAATAGAACAATTGTTCACTTTCATGCCAAGGATATGGTATAGAGTATGCTTTGCATACCTGACTGTCAACCTTCAATACTAGTCCCAAATGGACTTCCCATCTTTTCGGATTACTTATCTACAATGAACATATATAGCAATCTAGTATTAGCAACCAAACGTCACAATTCAATTATTTGAATTCACCAAACTAGTGGTTAAGTAGTAAGCCTTAATTACACCATAAAGGGTATCATTTTAACCCTCTTATACTCCAATTACATTCACATGCCATGCATATTCATACAACATCCTCCAATATCAAGTTTGGATTCATTTATCCTTCCAACCAATCCATTAAACCAAATTGAGCCATAGACATAAATAATCATCAATTCAATAGTATATCACCATATCCACCTTCCATAACTCAATTACCATATCCACCTTCCACAATTCAATACAACCAAACCATGCAAAATAGTCCATAACCCTATTTTCATCACCTTTCAATAACAACCAATACATATAATCCTCTATCACATAAAGAACAAGGCAAACAATATTCATACCTTAGAATTCACCTCCTGATTATGTGATCCTGTTTGCACAAATCATAGGTGCCGTTCGAAGCTCTCGAGATGACAAACATAGTTATCGGATTACTTTGGAATTTCTACGGTTGAATCAAAAGTAATTTAAAGGTCAAATTTGGCTAGGGTTTGTTCTTTCTCAATGATTGATGATGAAAATGAGATTTTGAACTCATATACATGTATATATACACATATTCCCATTCATAATATAATAAGAAATGACCAAAATGCCTTTAAAATTTAAATAATGTCAAATCTGTCCTTTGGTGGACTGTTTTGATAAGCTAAAGTAGATCAACCATAACTCTTTGCTTCGATATCGGATTTGGGTGAAATTGGTATCGTTGGAAGGATAATTCAGAGGGATTTCATTTCATATAAAGTAGGCCACCCAGTTGCTCCTGTACAAGGAGTTATGGCCGTTTGAAGTTAACCCTAAAAATCTATTTTGATAGGCTAAAGTAAAACGAGTATAACTCCTTACTCAGTCGTTGGATTTGGATGAAACCAATTGCATTGGAAAGAAGACTCAAAGATCTTTCTTTTCATAGGTCGCAGCTCTCCGAAATCATTATATTAAGGGAGTTATGATCGTTCGAAATTGACCCAAAAATTTGGCTAGCCTCAGTAGTTTGTGTGCAGGAAATTTTCCTGCACATTTACTATTCCCAAATATCCCGGCCACCGTTCTATAGTTTCGAACGTGCTCAATTATATCTGAAACCTATCCTTTTTTGGAAATCCTTATATCATTGGAAAGCTTATTCAATAACCTTCACATGGAACCATCGATGGGCAAATTTTGGTATAAATGAAATAAAAAAATTAATTCCATATAAATAAGACCAATACACGTACTTGAATACCCAATACACGTACTTGAATACGGGGTGTTACTGGGGTCCTCGAGTTGCTCTCAATTTGTGGATTGTTTTGGGCAGTTTTTGTGCCTTCCGTGGTATTTCTTGTATCACTAGGCCGCTCCCCAGCCTATTTGGGATAACCTGATCGATTTTTCGCTAAAATTACGCCCAGACATCGGGCCCTTCCCAAAAATCGTGGGCTATAGCACACCGATTCAGCCTGAAATGGTATGCTCGCATCGTTTCACACGTTTGGCTACCCGAATTGTCCAAAAAAGCACAAAAGCCCACATTAGGCCGCTCTCCAGCCTATTTGGGTAGCCCGATCAATTTTTGACCAAAATCACGCCCATCCTCTGTGCCCACCCCAAAAAAGGTGGGCTATAGCACACCTATTTGGCCTAAAAATGGGCCGTTCGCACCGTTTCGCCTGTTTGACTACCCAAACTGTCAAAAAAACCACAAATGCCCACCCTAGACCTCTCCCCAGCCCGTTTAAGAAGCCCAATTGATTTTTGTCCAAAATCACCCTCGACCCCCAGTGACACCTCAAAAATCGTGGGCTATAGCACACTGAACCCGTTTGACCATCCAAACCTCCCAAAAATCTTTTAAGGCCCACACTAGGCCACTCCCCAACCTGTTTAGGGCAGCCCAATCAATTTTTGGCAAAATTACGACCAACCCTCACTAAGAAAGCGTGGGCTATAGCACATCGATTTAGCCCAAAAATGGCCTGTTTGCGCCGTTTCACCCGTTTGACCACCCACACCGCCCAAAAAACCATAAAATCCAACACTAGGCCGCTCCTCAGCCTGTTTGGTGCAGTCCGATCGATTTTTGGCAAAAATCAAGCCCGACCCCCAGGCCCACACCAAAAATTGTGGGCTATAACTCATCAATTTAGCCAAAAAATGGTCAACTCACGTTGTTTCGCCCGTTTAACCACCCTAATCGCCGAAAAATCCAAAAAAACCCACACTAGGATGCTACCCAACCTATTAGGGGCAGTCCGATCAATTTTTGGACAAAATCACGCCCTTCCCCCGATCCCACCCCAAAAACCATAGACTATAGCACACGAATTTGGCTTGAGAAAGGACAGTTCGCGCTGTTTCGATAGTTTGGCCACCCAAACTGCCCTAAAACCCATAAAGGCTTACACTAGGCTGCTCCCCAGCCTAGTTGGGGTAGTCAGTTGATTTTTGGCCAAAATCACGCACGACCCCCGGGGCCACCTATAAAACCGTGGGCTATAGCACACCGATTTAGTCCAAAAATGGCTAGTTCGCACCGGGTCACCCATTTGACCACCTAAACCGCACAAAAAACACAAAGGTCTACACTAGGATGCTATCTAACCTGTTTGGGGCAGCCAATTAAATTTTTGAAAAAATCAAAAAATAGACCCCGAGCCTATCTCGAATTGTGGGCTAGCACACCGATTTTGTCCAAAAATGACCTATTCGCGTCGTTTAACCTGTTTGACCACCCAAATTGCCAAAATTACCACAAAAGGCCCACACCGACCACTCCCCAGCCTGTTTGGGGTAGTCTGGTCAATTTTTGGCCAATATCACGACCGACCCCTGGGCCCACCCTAAATTTCGTGGGCTACAACACATCGATTTATCCCAAAAATGGCCCGTTTGCGACGCTTCACCTGTTTGATCACCCAAACCGCTAAAAAAACACAAAGGCCCATACTAGGCCGCTCCCCAGCCTATTTGGGGTAGCCCGGTCGATTTTTATCCAAAATCACGCCCGACCCATGGGCCCACCCTAAAATTAGTGGGCTATAACACACCGATCTGGCTTAAAAATGGTCTGTTCATGCTGTTTTGCCTGTTTGAATTCCCAAACCGCCCAAAAAAATACAAAGGCCCACCCTAGTTTACTCCCTAGCCTATTTATGGCAGCTCGATAATTTTTGGAAAAAATCATGCCCGGATCCCAGGCGCACTCCAAAAACCCTATGCTATAGCATACCGATTTGACCCAAAAATAGCTCATTTGCTCCGTTTCGCTCGTTTGATAACCCAAATAGGCTAAAAAATACAAAGGCCTATACTAGGACGCTCCCCAGCGCGTTTGGGGTAGCCTAGTCAATTTTTGGCTAAAATCACGCCCGGCCCCCGAGTCTACCCTGAAAACTATGGGCTAAACACACCAATTCAGACCAAAAATGGCCCGTTCATGATGTTTCGCCCGTTTGACCAGCCAAAATCGCTCAAAAAACCACAAAGGCCCACACTAGGCCGCTCCCAGCCTGTTTGGGGCAGACCGATTGATTTTTGGCCTAAATAATGCCCGAACCCTGGTCCCACCCTGAAAACTATAGGCTAGATCACACCGATTTAGCCTGAAAATGGTCTATTCACGCCGTTTCACTCGTTTGACTACCTAAGCAGCCCAAAAAACCACAAAGGCCAACATTAGTTCTCTCCCCAGCCTATTTGAGGTAGCCCGATCGATTTTTGGCCAAAATCAAACCCGATCCCTAGGCCCACCCCAAAAACAATGGGCTATAGCACACTGATTTGGCATGAAAATGGCTCGTTCGCGCTGTTTCACCTGTTTGACCACCCAAACAGCCCAAAAAAACAAAACGGACCACACTAGGTCGCTCCTCAACCTGTTTGGGGCAGCTCAATCAATTTTTGACCTAAATCACGCTCAACCATAGATCTCACCCCTAAAATCATAGGCTTACACACCGAATTAGATCGAAAATGGCCCGTTCGTGCCGTATTGCCCGTTTGACCACCCAAGCAGCCCAAAAAGCCACAAACGCTCACACTGGTCTGCTCCCCAGCCTGTTTGGGGTAGCCCAGTCGATTTTTGGCAAAAATCACACTCGTCACCCGGGCACACCCCAAAAATCATAGGTTATAGCACACCGATTTGGCCCGAAAATAGCCCATTCCCATTGTTTTGCTCGTTTGACCACCCAAACTGCCCAAAAACCACTAAAGCCCACACTAAGCCGCTCCCCAGTATGTTTGGGGTAGCCCAATTGATTTTTGACCAAATCCACGCCTAGCCCTCGGGCCCACCCCAAAAACCATGGGCTATAGTACACTGATTTGGTCCAAAAATAGCCCGTTAGTGCCGTTTCACCCGTTTGACGCTCGTTTGACCACCCTAATTTCCCAAAAAACTAAAAAGGCCCATACTAGGTCGCTCCCCAGCTTGTTTGGGGCAGCTTGGTCAATTTTTGGCAAAAATCACGCCCGACCCCCGAGCTCACTCCAAAAAACATGGGCTATATCACACCGATATTGCCTGAAAATGGCCCGTTCGCACCGTTTCCCCCGTTTGACCACCCAAACTGCCCAAAAAACCATAAAGGCCCACACTAGGCCGCTCTCCATCCTGTTTGGGGAAACTCGATCAATTTTTGGGAAAAATCACGCTTGACCCCAGGGCCCACCTTAGAAATCGTAGGTTATAGCACATCGATTTTGCCCGAAATCAGCCCGTTCGTGCCGTTTTGCCCGTTTGACCACCCAAACCGCCCAAAAAACCCCAAAGGGCCAAACTAGACTGCTCCCCACCCTGTTTGGTGCAGCCCGATTGATTTTTTGCCAAAATCACACCCGGACCCCGGGTTCACCCTGAAAACTGTGGGCTATAGCATATCCATATGGCCCGAAAATATCCAGTTCATGCTGTTTTGCCCGTTTGACCGCTAAAATTTCCCAAAAAACAACAAAGGCCCACACTAGGCCTCTCCTCAGTCAGATTGGGGCAGCCTGATCGATTTTTTCACAAAATCACGCTCGATCCCAGGCACACCCCAAAAACCGTGGGCTATAGCAAACCGATTTGGCCTGAAAATGGCCAGTTCACATCGTTTCACCCGTTTGACCACCCAAACCGCCCAAAAATAACAAAGGCCCACACAAAGCCGCTTCCCAGCCTATTTGGGGCAGCTCGGAGGATTTTTGGCAAAAATTACACTCGGTCCACGAGCCCACCCCAAAAATCGTGGGCTATAGCACACCGATTTAGCCCAAAAATGGCTAGTTCTCACCGTTTGACCACCAAAACCAAACAAAAAATAATAAAGGCCCATACTATGCCGCTCCCCAGCCTGTTTCGGGCAATCCGATCAATTTTTGCCAAAAATCACGCCCTGTCCCCGGTACCACACCAAAAACCGTAGGCTATAACACACCGATTTGGCCCAAAAGTGGCTCATACACATCGTTTCGCCTGTTTGACCGCCCAAACCGCCCAAAAAACACAAAGACCCATGCTAGGATGCTCCCCAGCCTATTTGGGGCAAGTCGGTCGATTTTTTGCCTACATAACGTCCGGCCCCAGGGCTAACCCCAAAAACCATGTGCTATAGCACACCAATTTAGCCCGAAAGCGTCCCGTTCGCGCAGTTTCTCCCGTTTAACCTCCCAAACTGCCCAAAAAACCATAAAGGCCCACATTAGGCTACTCTTCAGCCTATTTGGGTAGCTCAACTAATTTTTGGCAAAAATCACATTTGGTCTTTGGGCCCACCCCAAAAACCACGGGCTATAGCACACCGATTTGGCTTGAAAATGGCTTGTTCGCGTCGTTTTGCCCGTTTGAACACCCAAAACACCAAAAAACCAAAAAAAAAAGCCCACACTAGGCCGTTTTCAGCCTCTTTTGCGCAGCCCAGATGATTCTTGGCCAAAATAACGTCCAGTATCCGGGCGAACCCCAAAAACTATAGGCTATAGAACACCGATTTGGTCCGAAAACATCCCTTTCACGTTGTTTCTCCCGTTTGACAACCCAAACCGTCCAAAAAAACACAAAGGACCACACTATGCCGCTCCCAAGCCTGTTTGGTGTAGCCCGATCAATTTTTGACAAAAATCACGCCCGATTTCTGGGCCCACCCTAAAAATCGTGGGCTATAGCACACTGATTTGGCCCAAAATAAGCTTGTTCGCATCGTTTCACCTTTTTGACCATCCAAACCGCCCAAAAATCTACAAAGTCCTGCACTAGGATACTCCACAGCCTGTTTGGGGCAACCTTGTCTATTTTCCGAAAAAATCACGCCTAGTCCCTGAGCCCACCCTGAGAAACGTGGGATATATCACACCAATTTAGCTCGAAAATAGCCCGTTAACGTCATTTCGTCTGTTTGACTATCTAAACCGCCCAAAAAATAAAAAAAACCAACACTAAGACGTTCCCCAACTTGTTTGGGGCAGCCCAGTCGATTTTTAGCCAAAATCACGCCTAACCCCAGGCGCACCCCAAAAATAGTGGGCTATAGCACACTTATTTGGCTCGAGAATGGCTCGTTCATGCCGCTTCACCCGTTTGACCACGTAAACTTCCCAAAAAATAACAAAGGCCCACACTAGGCCACTTCCCAGCCTATTTGGGGAAACCCGATCAATTTTTGGCAAAAATTATGGCTGACCCCCGGATTCACCCCCAAAATCGTGGGCTATAGCACACCGATTTGGTTCGAAAAAGGCCCGTTCGCATTGTTTCGCCCGTTTGGCCACCCAAACCGCCCAAAAAAACACAAAGGCCCACACTAGGCTGCTCCTCAACCTATTTAGGGCAACCCAGTCAATTTTTTGCAAAAATCACACTCGGTCATCAGGTCCACCCCAAAAATTATGGGCTATAACACACCGATTTGGCCAAAAAAGGGTTCGTTCGTGCCTTTTCGTCCGTTTGTCCACCCAAACCGCCTAAAAAATAGCAAAGGCCCACACTAGGCTGCTCCCAAACCTGTTTGGGGAAACTCGATTAACTTTTATCCATAATCACGCTCGGCCTCCAGGACCACCCCAAAACTGTGGGCTATAACATACCGATTTGGCTCGAAAATGGCCCGTTTACGTTGTTTCACTCGTTTCACCACCCAAACTGCCCAAAAAACCATAAAGGCCCACACCAGGCCGCCTCCAGCCAGTTTGGGGAAGCCAGGTCTATTTTTGGACAACATGATGCCCGACCCCTGGGCCCACCCCAAAAACTGTGGGCTATAACACATTAATTTGGCCCAAAAATGATCCGTTCACGCTGTTTCGCCAGTTTGACCACCTAAACAGCCCAAAATACCACAAAGGCCCATACTAGGCTGCTCCCCATCCAGTTTGGGACAGCCCGATGGATTTTTGGTGAAAATCAAATTCGGCCCCCGAGCCCACCCTAAAATTGTGGGCTATAGCACACCGATTTGGCCCAAAAATGGTCCGTTCGCTCTGTTTCACCCATTTGACCACCCAAACCATCCCAAAAACCATAAATGCGGACACTAGGCCGCTCCCCTGTTTGTTTGGGGAAGCCCGATCGATTTTTGGCCAAAATCATGTCTGTTCCCCCAGGTCCACCCCAAAAACCGTGGGCTGTAGCACAGTGATTTGGACTTGAAAATGGTCCGTTCGCACCGTTTCGACTGTTTGACTACCCAACCTCCCAAAAAATACAAAGGCCCAGACTAGGTTGCTCCCTAGCATGTTTGGGGCAACCCGATTGATTTTTACCCAAAATCACGCCCGACCTCGGGCTCACCCCTAAAATCGTTTACTATATCACCCCAATTTTGCCTGAAAAAGTCCCGTTCATATTTTTTCGCCCGTTTGACCTCCCAAACCGCCATAAAACCACAAAGGCCCACACTAGGCTGCTCCTCAGCCTGTTTGGGGTAGCCCGGTCAATTTTTGGTCAAAATTATGCCTGGCCCCCGGGTCCACACCAAAATTTATGGGCTATAACACATATATTTAGCTCAAAAATGGTTCGTTTGAGCCATTTCGCCCGTTTGACCATCCAAACCGCCCAAAAAATAACAAAGACCCAAACTAGGCCAGTTCAAAACTAGTTTGGGACAGTCTAGTTAATTTTTAGCCTAAATTATGCCCGGCCTCTTGGCCCATTCCAAAAATCGTGGGCTATAACACACTGATTTGTTCCCAAAAAGGCCCATTTGTGTTGTTTTGCTCGTCTGACTACCCAAATAGTTCAAAAAACCACAAAGGCCCACACTAGCTACCCCAGTCTATTTAGGGCAACCCGATTAATTTTTGGTAAAAATCACACCCGACCTGTGGGCCCACCCCAAAACCCGTGGGCTATAACACACCGATTTGGCCCAAAAATTTCCCTTTCATGCCTTTTTGCCCATTTGACTACCCAAATCGTCCAAAACACCAAAAAAGCCCATACTAGGCCACTCCCCAGCCATTTTGGGGCAGCCCGATCAATTTTTCACAAAAATCACACTTGACTTCGGGCCCACCCCAAAAATCGTGGGATATAGCACACCGATTTGGCCCCAAAACGACCATTCGCGACGTTTCGCCCATTTGACCACCCAAACCGCCCAAAATAACACAAAGGCCCATACTAGGCCGCTTTGCAGCCAGTTTGGGGTATTTCAATCAATTTTTGGTGACAATAATGCTCGACCTCCGAGCCCACCCAAAAAATCGTTGGCTATAACATACCGATTCGGCCCAAAAATGGCACGTTTGTGCCATTTCGCCCGTTTGACCACCTAAACCGCCTAAAAAACCACAAATGTCCTCACTAGGTCGCTCCTAGCCTGTTTGGCACAACCCACTCAATTTTTAGCAAAAATTATGCTCGGCCCTCGGGTCCAGCCCTAAAACCTGGGCTATAGCACACTGATTTTTCCCGAAAATGGTTCGTTCGCGTTGTTTCACCCATTTGACCACCCAAACACCATAAAGGCTCATACTAGGCCGCTCCCCAGTCAGTTTAGGGCAGCCCAATTAATTTTTGGCAAAAATCACGCCCGGCCCTCGGGACCACCCTAAAAACCATGGGCTATAGTATACCAATTTGGCCCAAAAATATCCCGTTCGTGCCATTTCTCCTGTTGGACCACCCAAACCGCCCAAAAAACTACAAAGGCCCTCGCCAGGCCGCTCCCCAACCTATTTGGGGCAGCCCACTCGATTTTTGGTCAAAATTATGCCCAGCCCTCGGGCTCACCCCAAAAATCATGGGCTATAACACACTGATTTGACCCAAAAAATGGCCCATTCTCGCCGTTTCACCTGTTTGACCACCTAAACCGCCTAAAAAACCAATAATGCCCACACTAAGCTGCACCGCAGTCTATTTGGGGAAGCTCGGTCGATTTTTAGCCAAAATCATGCTCGGCTCCTGGGCCCACCCCAAAAATCATGGGCTACCGAATTAGCCCAAAATAGCCCATTCGCACCGTTTTGCCTATTTGACCATCCAAACCGCCCGAAAACCATAAAGGCCCACACTAGGCCACTCCCCAGCTTGTTTGGGGTAGTCCGATTGATTTTTGGCCAAAATATTACTCATTCCCTAGGCCCACACCAATAATCGTGGGCTATAGCACACCAATTTGACCAAAAAATGGCTCGTTCACATCGTTCCGCTCGTTTGGCCACCTAAATCGCCCAAAAAAACAAATAGGCCCATACTAGGTTGTTCCCCAGCCTATTTGGGGCAGCCCGATTGATTTTTGGCCAAAATCATGCTCGGTACCTGGGCCCACCCCAAAAATCGTGGGCTATAGCACATCGATTTGGCCTGAAAATGGCTCTTTCGCCCGTTTGAGCAATCAAACAGCCTAAACAGCCGAAAAGACTCACACTAAGCCACTCCCCAGCCTGTTTGGGGCAGCCCAGTCAATTTTTGGCCAAAATCAAGCTGGCCCCCGGGTCCACTCTAAAATCTGTGGGCTATAGCACACCGGTTTGGCCAAAAAATGGTCTTTTCACGCCGTTTTGCCCGTTTGACCACCCAAACCGCCAAAAAAACCACAAAGGCCCATACTTGGTCGCTGCCCAGCCTGATCGGGGTAGCCCGGTCGATTTTTGGCCAAAATCACGCTCGACAACTGGGCTCACCCCAAAAACCGTGGGCTATAGCACACCCATTTTTCTTGAAAATGGCCCATTCACGTTGTTTTGTCCGTTTGACCACCCAAACTTCTCGTAAAACCACAAAGGTCCACACTAGGCAGCTCCCAGCTGTTTGGGGCAGCCCTGTCAATTTTTGGCCAAAATCATGCTCGATCTTCGATCCCACCCCAAAACCGTGGTCTATAGCACATCGATTTGGCCTAAAATGGCGCGTTCATGCCGTTTCACCCATTTGATCACCCAAACCTCCTAAAAATACATAAAGGCCCTCACTAGGCCGCTTCTCAACCTATTTAGGGCAGCCTGATCGAGTTTTTGCCAAAATCACACCCATCCCCCAGGCCCACCCCAAAAATTGTGGTCTATAGCCCACCGATTTGGCCAGAAAATGGCCCGTTCGCGCCGTTTCACCCGTTTGATCACCCAAACCTCCCAAAAAACACAAAGGCCCTCACTAGGCCGCTCCCAGCCTGTTTAGGGCAGCCCGGTCGATTTTTTGTCAAAATCACGCCCATCCTCAGATCTACCCCGAAAACCGTAGTCTATAGCACACCGATTTGGCCAGAAAATGGCCTGTTCACTCTGTTTCTCCCGTTTGACCACCCCAACAGCCCAAAAAGCCGCAAAGTCCCTCGCTAGGCCACTCCCCAGCCTGTTTGGGGCAGCTCGATCAATTTTTGACCAAAATCACGCCCGGTCCCTGGGCCTACCCCAAAAATTGTGGGCTATAGCACACCGATTTGGCCTCAAAATGGCCCGTTCACGCTGTTTTACCCCGTTTGACCACCCAAACCTCTCAAAAAACCACGAAGGCCCACACTAGGCCGCTCCATAGCCCATTTTTGGTCAAATGAGTGAAAATCAGGAATTACGGGTAATTTTTGTCTTTCAGTGTGTGTTAGCCTATGAATTTCTAGGTATAGGTGCGTTAGAATGATTTTTTTGGATGCGCCTGTAACGACTTATAAATTATAAGAGTTTCTTTAGATAGGCGGGCGTAGCCTTCAGGACAAACAAGTGAAAAAATATGAAATGTACATAATTTAATTTTTTTTTGCATGTATTAACCTATGAATTTCTAGAGATAGGTGTGTCGGAATAATTTTTTGTTGGAAATTCATCATTTTACCTATGACGACCTATTAAATGATAAAGATTACCTCAGTAAGACGAACGTAGCCAAGACAATGAAGCGAAAACATAGGAATTGCAAATAATTTCAATTTTTTCGTATGTGTTGGCCTATGAATTTCTGGAGATAGGTGCGTTGGAATAATTTTTTTTTGAAAACTCATGGTTGCACCCATGACGACTAATTAAATAATAAGGATTGATTTTGAGTGACGAACGTAGCCTGTTTTAGGATAAACACGTGAATAGACAAGAATTGCGGATTATATAAGGTTTTTCTTGTGTGTTAGCCTATGAATTTCTGGGGATAGGTGCGTTATAATGTTTTTTTTTTAAACTCATGTTCATGCCTATGACGATCTATTAAATAATAGGGGTTGCTTCGGAGATATGGACGTAGCTTGTTTTAGGTCAACTAAGCGTAAATGCAGAAATTAGATCAAACAAGCGTAAATGCAGAAATTAGGTCAAACAAGCGTAAAAGCAGGAATTGCAGATCATTTAAGTTTTCTGTATGCGTTAGCTTAAGAGTTTCGAGTAATAGATGCGTCAAAATAGTTTTTTGCCGCTACACCCTTCGGATGTGCACACTGGGTAAACCCCCCCTGTGCACAACCTTCAAGTAACATCAAGGGTTTTTAACCGCACTAGGCAAGCCCGATGCGACTTGCTCGACTCAAAGGCCTGCTTGGGAATCGATCCCAGGTAGCTGTAGTGGATTTTCAACCCTCGACCAGTGAGCCACACCACAAGGGTGCTTGTATTGTATTGTATTGTGTCTTACTAGTGTCAGTATAATATTAAATTTCATTGCTACTAAACTTTTATTGTATCATATTGTTAAATTTATATTATGAAAAGTCCCATTTTGCATAACAATTCATTTAGTGTTATCTCGTTATTGTCTTTTTTTCTTTCATTATTTTGTCTTTACTTATTATTAATATATAATTTTATTTTATCTTTATCATATATTTTTTTATAGTAACTCTATCCTGATTATCCTACTTTCTTGTAGACTTATCCTTTAAATTCCTAAATTTTTTGATAGATACTACGAGAATTTTATTTTGGTTAATTCCCCAATCATTAAATTAAAAAGATATACCGAAAATACCTGAGAATTACACACCATATTTATTTGTAGAATTTTGTTAGATTGTCAATTGTTTTATTTGAGTGGGATATCCAGGATATATTATTAATTCGTAAATAAAATTATAAGGATAAGATAGAAAACAAGTTATATTATTGGACGTTTGAATTAATTGCCTAATAATTTAAATAAATAAATAAAAATGGAGCAACAAATTATAGATTTGAAAATATATGCAAGAGGATTTGTAGTTATCTAATTCAAGTAAAATTGATACTCCCCCAACTGGCTAAACCTTTTCCCACAAAAATGCTTAAAACCATTTTGATAATTATAAAATCTCTTGTTAATTAGACATTTAATTAACATCTTCCATCTAATAATTCTCAATTAGGGTCTTTAGTTTTTCTTTTCAGAGTCCATTGCACTATGGAGAACCATCACTCATCTCCTACAAACAATGCTAATATCTCTGAAGAGGACTTAAATAATATTACTAATGCTAATCATATAAATGAGCTCCCAGTTATTGCAGTGCTTAGCAACTATGATAGTAATGGTAAACAAATTCAGTCTGCTGAAGAAATTGAATCTACTATTAATAGTTTCCCTCCTGGGTTTCGATTTTACCCTACTGATGCTGAGCTTGTTACTCATTATTTGAAGAGGAAGTTGGCTAATTTGCCTTTGCATCTTAACAAGATGTATGAGCTCAACATTTATAAGTACAACCCTGAGATCATTGCTGGTATGTATCTTGTGTCAATAATATATTTTTCTTCGTAATGCGTTGGAACAACTTTGAGTTTTATGAATGGAAAGTACATGTAGTCGAAAGTACTGGGTTCAGATGCTAATTGTACTTGGTTTTTGTTTTAGATGACGACTAGGGTTTTATAATTAGGGTTTAGGGTTTTTCGTGTTTTATTTTTTCTTGTTTGAGTGTTTAGTGTGCCCTTTTTCTCATGTGATTAGGGTTTAAGATTTTTTTTTTCTCATGTAATTTTTTGACAATCTTGTTTAGGGTTTATTTTAGGGTTTTGTTTGGCAAAGGCTTCCAAGTGATATAGTTTATGTGTTCAACAAATTTCAGGTTAATCTAATCCTATTTAAGATATAATTTAAACCATTTTTTCCTTTCCTTTAATATGTATCTATCTTTTTACTATAGTTAATACCCTATCTTGTTCAACAAATTAATTACTATGTTTACTAATTTGCTCTAATTATTTCCTACGTTGTAATTCATGCTTTCCTTAAATACTGATACAACCTATCTTTAATCTAAAGCTTTAAATAATTATGAATATGATTGGGTGTGTTGCTACCTGTCGATCTTTTAAGTGACTTGATAGTATAAAAATTTCTACGTTTGTTTATTTGTAGACATACTAATTGTATAACGTTGAAATACATTGATAGTGTAAAAATTCTTTACGCGGTTTTTTTTTTTTTTGCAGCACAAGTTATGCCGACGACTAGAGAGAAAGTGTGGTACATATTTACACCAAGAGATCGTAAGTACAAAAATGGATATAGACCAAACAGATCTGCTGGAAATGGGTATTGGAAAGCAACTGGAGCTGATAAAGAGGTGTTGGATCGTAAGAAGAATATAATTGGAATGAAAAAAACTTTAGTTTTCTACATTGGAAAAGCTCCAAAAGGAGAGAAAACTGATTGGATTATGCATGAGTTTAGAGTCCCCAATGTTCCAAATATTGCTGAAAGAGGTGCCAATGACATGACGGTAATTAACTATCTTAATTACTTTCTAATTTTTCCTTCTATTTAATTATTTGGTGCATCAAGTACAATACTATGTTATGTTAGAATGTCATTTGTCGTGTTTGAGGAAAGACCACCCTTATGAATGTAGATAGTCTATTCTATTACTATGTTATGGTAGAATGACATTTGTCGTGATAGCGGTCATCAATCTTCTAAGGAAAGACCACCCTTTGGTGAATGTAGAGAATAATACAATGCATCGATAGTTGCTTCCACGATTGGTGAATGTAGAGTATATCCTAATGCATGCATCAGTAGTTGCTTCCACGATTGGTGAATTCAGAGTATATCCTAATGCATGCATCAGTAGTTACTTCCACGATTGGTGAATTTAGAGTATATCCTAATGCATGCATCAGTAGTTGCTTCCACGATTACCTTGTAGTATTATCATTTCATTGTTTTCTTAAGTTACCTTTTACTATTTTCTTTTTCTTCTTGCAGTTGGATGACTGGGTTTTGTGCAAGATTTACAAGAGGACAGAGATAGATAACAGTATGTTCACCCAAAGAAAGAGAAATAGGGAAGATTACGATGATATTGTCGAAGCACTACACACTTCTGATGGCCAAGCTCACGATTCCTCTGCTGAAAATTCACTTTCTTCCGCAAGTCAAGACTCTACTAGACACGACTTCAACTACTTCGACATGTCATATAACAATCCCATGCCAACATTTTGTAACATGCCATGGTCTACAACTAGTGCATATGACTACCAAGCTTGTGCACCTCAATTCAACAGTGGTGATGCCCCGATGATGATCCAACCTATCTCTTCCGCGATGGCTACCAACACCTCAATCGGACATGATCACACCACGAAAACTGAAGGATTCGGCATGCCTTGCTTCGGTGCTTGTTTTGTTGGAGGCTATACTGGACAACAATGTTATGGTGAGTGTGTTGATCATGGAAAGTTTGTCAGCAGTAACAACACTGACCAATACAATCCAAATGATTGTGTTGATCAATATCTTGTGAATAATTATGAAATGATTGACTATAATACTATGTGTTTACCAGAATATACCACCAACAATTTTGTGGGTGAAGGCAGTAAATCAAAAGAAAACTGCTAACATATGTGGTATTTTTATTCTAAATTAAGTACGTTAACTTGGTGGATTTTTTTATTTTTTTTTGAAATTGTGGTTTAATTTATGTGTAGATATTTGTGTTGTTTCTTGATTGGATTTCCTGTGAGAAATCCTAGTTTTGCATTTGTTATCTATATATTACATAATTTGTTGAATCTCTATAGCTTATTCGGTTATTTTCCAGTTTTACGATAGTAATAAAAAGTAGAATAAATATCAATAATTGTTAATAGGGTGTCTCAATAAAATTAATGGTCTAAAGAATAAACATAACCTTAAATTATTAACATGATTATTAATAAAAGAAAAGTAAGAAAATTAGTGGTCTAAAGAATTTTTTGTTGTTTTCGTGTAGTATTTTTAGAAGAAACACAACCTTAAACTTCACTTATTAACATGATTATTAATAAAAGTAAGGATTAATTCTAGTTAATAAGATGTTAGCCATTTGTTTGCAATGTATTAACTTGGATGTTGTTGTTAAAACTTTATTTATTAATATAAAGTTTGAATTGTTTAGTTTAAAGTTTTAAAATATTTCTAGTAAAAATGAGATAACTTATTCTCTCTCCTTCTCTTTTTTTTAAAATTTTTTTTAGTTTATTTTACAATCTTCATTATTATTTCAAATGAAGTTGGAATCATAGCGTTCACTATTAAAATTTTGACCAAAATTTTGAAGCCTAAAGCGAAAGCTTTACTAACGTTATCCTTGAGCCACCTCTTTGTTAATTATCATTTTCAAGCTGTAATCCAGCAAGTTAGTTTAACCTTTTATAAAAATTAAAAAAACAAAAACAAATTTACTCTTGGTGGAGTATTAGGTAGAAATATAAACAAATTTTTGAAATTTTAGAACCTATTTTAAACTATTAAATTGACTCTCCAACTAACAAATATTAGTATTATTTTTTTCAACGTTGATGGAGAGATTGAGAGAGAGGAAGAGTAGATATGCATGTTAAAGTCAAACACGATTAAAAGAATAATATATATCTTATTATATATGTCTTAAATGTAGGAGGATTTGTTCCCACTAACCAACATCAACAAAACAAAATAAAAATAATTAAGGGAGATCGAGTAGCACTTTTGATCTCTACATAATGTTAATAAAATATGTCTCAAAATATTTAATTTTAGATGAGAAATAATTTAATTTTTGTCTGATTTTCAAGTATTCACAATCATTTGCGATCCTTAATTCTCATAAAGTTTCAACTTTTTTTGATTGACATGTCTACTAAATCATTAGCAAATAAATTAGAAGTGTACATTTCAATTTCAAATAATTGAAAAATTAAATAACCTTAATCATATATTATAAAGATGAAAATTAAAATTTATCAATAACTAAAAGACCATTTTTTCTATTCATCACTCAATAATTAAAGAAGTAAAAAAAAAATCTTCTTGTTATTATCGCACACAATAAGTTATACCACAAGTAAAAGAAAAACAAGATGAATACATAGATTTAGGTGGAAAATCTTGTGGGAAAAACTACGGACAGAGGCAGAAGAATTTTACTATAATGGATGGAGAATACAATGGGGAGAATGACGTATTTTCTGAACATCCAAAAACGACCCACTAATTGCATTTATATAATACGTACGATCAGCCCGATCCCTATGCTACCACCACAGACCCCATAAAAAATCACAAACATGAATCGTACCGCAAACTTTTCAGGACCGAATCAACAGAATTTGGTTGAGAAACTCTAACACTTGTCATAATGTGGAAGAGATGCGGTGCAATTAATTATTATTACTACCAAAGTACCAAACACATCACCTAAAGCATATTATTCCATGTTGTAAAGAAACGAATATTAAAACAATGAGACTAAATAATTATTAAAGCACAAAAAGAAGGTGTTATTTTATATTTAAATATGAACATTTGACCACAAAAAGAATAGGTGATAATGATTAAAGCCAGCAAGAAAGAAGGAAAAGACATAGTTGGTTACCAATATGAACCCACTACTAAAGAAGAATCTTCCTCCCTCCCAAAAAAAAATCTATTTGTATGTAGATTATATTATTATGAGTAATATAGAAAGAAGAATGCTAGAGTTTTCAAATGTCAAATTAATACAATGGCATTATTTCCATCAAGAAATTCATCAAGGTCTAGGTCTTCTCTTCCATTCTTGGTTATCCTCTTAATTGCTGTTTTTTTTGTATTGAAGGTATGTTCTAATTTCTTATTTTTCTGTTTAATTATCATTTCGAAGATCGTATGCTGGAGAATTTTTCGGTGTTATTATCCCTCCTTGTTGATCAATGTCCACTATTGAAAAAAATTATATGAAGTTTCGATGAAAACTTTTCGTAGAATCAATCGAAAATTGACATGTCAGAAATGTTTCTGGTTATATATTTCATGTTAATGCATGAAAAAAGGTTCAATGATTTTTGATAAGAATGTTCATTCGAAATTAGTGTTTCTTCAATATTAGTTTAACATGCATTGACATGAAAATTCAATCAATGTTCGTTATAATTCTAATGTTACTTTATGATTGTGCATTAAGTGCAGTTTTTTGTTTTTTGAAATATATTTTCTTAATGGCCCTTCCAATTTTATAGTAATATATCTAGTACATATTATCTTTTAATTCAATTAGTTATAACAACTTTTTCATAGCTGCCACAATCTCTGGGAAATATATATATCTTTCTCTCTTGTGAATTTTCGGGGTTTTTTTTAGCTGATTTTTCGTCGAAATTTTACAAAGAAAGCCTTTTAAATAAATTGTGATATGATTTTAGAATATATTTGTATAATTAAGAATTAACAATGTTAATGGAATTAATTAATTAATTAATTAAGTAATGACATGAGCAGGTAGATGTTATGATATCACAATCATTTAGTTCAGCACGTCGAAATTTGGAAAATATTCCTAATGGTATTGTAGTGAACTCAGATAAATCACCAGAACATGATGAAAGGTACACAAATTTTTATCATAATATTATTATTTTTATTTAATTGTTTTTGTTTTTCAATATTATTTAAATATTGTACCTTATTTACACATTTATTAAAAGGCTTTGAATTAGGTTGTATTGTTGTTTAAGTACTCCTTATCCCAATTATGATAAAGAAAAAGAAATCTTTGAACTATGTATTTAAAAATAAACTATAAATATTTGTGTAGTCATAAATCATTTTACTATAAGTGAAAAGAGAAATTTAAAGATTAAATTATTTTAAAATATAGTAGAATATCTTTTTTCTTTTAACTTTTGAGATAGATCAAAATAAAAAGAAAAGTAACCGTGCGTGCGCGCGCGCACACATATATATATAAATTAAGATCGAGAGAGCTCCTAAGTTGTCATAACTACTAAATTATTTCATTTGATCAACTTATCCATATAGATCGGACAAATAAATAATCTAAACCGAAACCTAAAATATATGAAGCTTAGAACACTTTAACATTCGAAATTTCTAAATCTTGAATCCACCTCTGACATTCGAAATTTCTAAATCTTGAATCCACCTCTGACTTACTGACCATATATAACAAAATTTTACGTTTCTCTTATTAGTAGCGTGTTCATTTTTTTTATTTTTTTTTACTTTTCTCTTGAATCTTTTTACTTTAAAAAAATTACTAAATCCAATTTTTTTTTTTTGTGTGTGTGTGTATTATTTCTGCAGCCCACCAACAGTAATTGAAAATGGGACATTTCACAAACACATTATGGTATCATGGGGAGATGATAGAGGAAAAATACTTGAAAAAGGAGAACTTTTAACACTCTCTTTAGACAAAAAATCTGGATCAGGCTTTCAATCCAGAAAAGAATACCAATTTGCCAAAATTAATATGCAAATTAAGCTCGTACCTGGAAATGCAGCTGGCACTGTTACTACATTTTACGTAAGTAACGTTTGTTTGAGAAAAAAAAATCAATTTTTTAAGTATGTCTTACTTTTGATCTTTCAGTTATTGGTGATATCTGACTAACCATATTTAAACTTTAATAAGATTGAAATGTGTTATCGATCCATTTATGTGAGAAGTACGATTTTTTAAGTATGTTTTACTTTTGGCCCTTCAGTTATTGGTGATATCTGACTAACCATATTTAAACTTTAATAAAATTGAAATGTATTATCGGTCCATTTATGTGAGAAGTACACATATTTGGACAATTTTTCAAATTATGTCATCACTAACGATGGAGTAACAATACAAACTTCACATAGCTGTTAGAGTTTGTGACTCAAATTTTGTTGATTCGGTCCTGGAAAGTTCGCGGTGCGATCCATGTTTGTGATTTTTTGAGGGGTCTGTAGTGGTAATGGAGACCTGTATGTTTCTGGGCTTATAATTTATTTGTACGCACGTATTATATAAGTGCATTTAGTGGACTGTTTCGGATAGTTTTTTCCACGAAATTGAGACTATCGTCTCAACCTTGTATTCCTCTCCTTCATATTGAATTTCCTATGCCCCTGCCTGTGGTTTTTCCCATCAAGAGTTTTCACGTAAATCTGTGTATTCTTCTTGTTTTTCTTTTGCCTGTGGTATTGCTTATTCCTATCCAGTTTATAACAATATATATCACATGCTTAATGTGTTATTGGTGAATATGCACAAGCAAAGTAATCAAGAAAATACATTTTAGTTAATTTTTATATAAAATACATTCCAGTTTATAAAAATTGTCATCTAATTATTTACTAATTTTATATAATGTTTTTTTGTGTTTGTTGTAGTTATCATCACAAGGGAACAAGCATGATGAAATAGATTTTGAATTCTTGGGGAATTCAACAGGGAATCCATATACACTTCATACTAATGTTTTCAGTTTAGGCAAAGGCATGAGGGAACAACAATTCTTTTTGTGGTTTGATCCAACTGCTGATTATCACACATATTCAATCTTGTGGAATCCTAAATGTATTATGTAAGTATTTTTATTTGTGGTATTGAAAAATGTTACATTTGGCGTATATATCTATGACTCGTTTGGTGAAATAGTATCTCTAGGAGAAGACATTATTAACCGGTCAATCCTAGACAAAGAACATATCGTGATCTTATGTAGTATTCGTCAATATCTTGAACATCTTTCGTCGAGGAGCATCGCGCTGGCTTAGAAGCAACTGCATGGTAATAGGCGTTAAGGGATGACAATTTTTCTCCTGGTATGGTTGGGCGATTTTCATCTCTTGAGCTAGTTTTTCGAGATTGAAGTTGAACTAGGCCCAAAATTCATTTTCTTATCATTGGTGTAAGATTTTGAACCAGAAGGTCACGAGTTCAAGCCTTGAAAATAGTCTCTGGCAGAAATGCAAGGTAAGGCTTCATACAATACACCCTTGGTGGGGTCGTTCCTCGAACCCTATACATAACGGGAGCTTTAATGCACCGGACTACCCTTTTTTGGTGTAAGAGTTTGAACCGGGAGGTCACAGGTTCAAGCCTTGAAATCAGCCTCTGGCAGAAATGCAAGATGAAGCTACGTACAATACACCCTTGTGGTGGGGCCTTTCCCTGAACCCTATGCATAAAGGGAGCTTTAGTGTACCAGACTGCCCTTTTTTGGTGTAAGATTTTGAGCCAGGAGGTCACGGGTTCAAGCATTGAAAACAGTCTCTGGCAGAAATGCAAGGTAAGGCTGCGTACAATACCCCCTTGGTGGAGCCCTTCCTCAAATCCTGCGTATAGCGGGAGCTTTAGTGCACCGGACTGTCCTTTTTTGGAGTAAGAGTTTGACGCATCTAATTCTTGTTTCACCTGATGTTGAGTCCCTCGTATTATCTTATCCACGCTCTAATTGTCAAGCCTAGGGATGCGGGGAGGGAGCGAGAGTGTTAGTAGTCTCACATTGGTAGTTGGGAATATGACAATTTATCTCCTTGTATGATTCTACGCAATTCTCACCTCCTGATTCTCTTCTTATTTTTTTATTTCTTTTTTTTTTCGAATGTAGATTCTTTGTTGACGGCATACCAATTAGAGAGTACAGAAATCTAGAGAGAATGGGTGTTTCATTTCCACAGTACCAACCAATGAGGCTATACTCGAGTCTATGGAACGCAGATGACTGGGCTACACAAGGTGGTCGTGTCAAAACTAACTGGAAACTGGCACCCTTTGTTGCTTCCTATAGAAATTTCACTTATGAAGGTTGCATTTATTCTAGATTCACTAGCTCGTCTTCATGTGATACGGACCCTCCACCTTCTACTGGCAATGCCTGGCTAACGTATGAGTTAGACAAGCGAAGTCGAATTAGAATGAAAGCTTTGCAGAAAAAACATATGATTTATGATTATTGCAAGGATAAATGGAGGTTTCCTAAAGGTACTGGACCTGAATGCAAGCTTCTATAACAAATAGGAAGATTATAAATTTGTTTATATTATTGTATAACCTAAAGTTTCACATATATTGTATTTTGAGATTATTTTCCACATGTTCTTTGTAACCATATTTGTTTTGTTGTAGATTGTTATCAATTGGTCCTTTTTTAGAAATTAAAAGCCATAAGTTCGCACTATGGGCTACAACTTATTTGTAAGTTGTATTCATCAAAAATGATTTACAAGTCGCACTTAAAAGTTATTGTAGGTGCATTTTTATTTTATTTTATTTTATTTTATTTTCAACTGTAATATTGTAATCTGTAGTATATTTTGAGAGCCAATTTGTTGTTTCCGTTGACCATTATTGTAACACGAACATTCCAAAAATATTGTTGCTAATTGAGTTTCTTTATTTCCCAAATAAAGCTAGATTAATTGTATTTCTTTCGTTCAATTTTACTTATCATGTTTCACTTTAATATGTGCGTCAATTTGAGTAGTATTTAGAGTTAAATTGAAGTATATTTATTCAATGTTTTCTATAGTGTTTGGCTGTGTATTGTTTGTTCTCTGCGGTTTTATTGCTTTTTAATATATGCATACGTTAGAACTGAATCACCTTATCTTTACTCGCAATGAAAGTAGGGGTAACAGATGGAAAAAAGAAATAAACAACAGAGCGTTGGAGCGATCAACCTTCAATGACTAGCTTGAACGTAACCGATAATCTGGGAAAGCTATTGCTGGGATCCAAGATAGGTTTAGTAATGCTAAACTCATCAGGAGAAGAGAATACTTACTTAACGATAGTTGCTTTAAAGCCGTTGGGTGAACATAACCTATCGATTATGCATTTCAAGCACCATGAGAGATCACTAAGTACAAAAAACCTACGGATTTATGAAGTTGTTGGGGAACACAGTCCTAGTACTTCTCTCATAATTATTACAAAACAAATGAAATCGACCACTACTACTTTTGAAATCTTGATCTACAAAACCTCCCTCTTTACAGGAGAATGTTTACTACTTGCTTAGTGATGTATCGTGGATTTACGACACATAAGACGCTTAAAACTATGAATATTTGTAAGTACAAGGGTAATTTTTCTTTTTATATAACGGATTTTTGCATGATTGCGGGATAAAAAGGACTCGGAGAAAAAAATGTTGAATATTAGATTAAAAAAAAAAAACATAAGACCATCAAAGATACAACTGTGGGATCTAACCACAGTCATGTCAAGACTGCCATAACATGATCAAGAGAATGAGTCTCAGGTGTTACTTACACGAGAAATTTTTACGATCGTACATCGATCATATGACCGTATTATGTGATCGTGAGAAGGTTGATAAGCAAAACTTAACTAGTAAAAATGAACTAAGGTAGTATTATTCAAACACCATTTTAATTTCCCATTTAAGTATCACTTCACCTAATGAAAAATGAAAAGATCTTTCTAGTAAAATCCAAACTATTAATATATAAATATATTATATGGTTCTTCAACAAGAAAGCAACATGTAAAAAGAAAATTGGGAATGTACTAGAAAAAGAAATATTATTCATTGGTTATTAGAATTTTCGCCCTCCCACTTGCATAGATATCCCCCATAGAAATAATCACTTATATTAACAATGTAAAATTAAAAATAAAAAATTAAATCAGCATAAATTAATATTTATCTAATTATAAACTTTTATTTATATCATCGTTGTATAGAAATTGAACATTACCCCGATATATATATGTTGCCTTAATAGAAAAAAAGAAGAAGATAGAGAATAATATTCAAAAACTGAAATTGTGTTGTATATAAGTTCAAACGAAAAATTCCAAATGTCAAAAACTAAAACGAGGATATTTAGTATTTATAAATATACTAATATCATTTTTTCTTTCTTAATGTCAAATTTATTAAAAAGTATAAACAATAAAGAGTGCATAATATTAAAATTTTGACATAGAAAAAGAAAAGTAGGTGAAGAGTAATATTAGCCATTAGATTAGTAATAGTAAGTCCTTTTTCTTGTTAAATAATTAGTTTTGCCAACCTATCTACCTAGTGACACCTTTAAAAAACCACTTGTAAATATCGACGACTTAGTTATATGATATTTGAGATCTCAATTAATTTAAATTCTCATTATTTTTCACTCTTAAAATTCAGCTCGAAATCTCTTCTAATTAAGGGTGAAGAAATCATATCGATCATATCACAAAGCCTACCTTAGTAATCAGAGGTGGAGCTAGCCTAGTAATAGGGAATTTCTCCGAATCTCCTTCGACGAAAAATTATACTGTTAATACATGATTATAATGATTTTTATGCATATATTGTTGATGTTGAACTCCCCTCGATGAATTTTTCTTCAGATTTTGAACCCCTCGGCAGAAATCTTGGCTCCGCCTCTGTTAGTAATATGTCCTTGTAGTTATCAAAGCTTATAAATATCAATGAAGCTTCTCACACCATAGGTACAAGTTTGATTCTTAGGGGTTGTTTGGTGTAAAGTATTAAAATAAATAATTTCAGAATAAAAAAATAATCCAATGATAAATATTTTAGTGCCTTGTTTGGTTGTCAAGTTTAGGATAACTTATTCCGAAATTAATAAATAGCATCGGAATAAGTTATCTCATCCTTTTGGTGATATAATAGTTCCAAAATAATTTTATCTTAGGGTAAAGTCATAAAATATCAAAATTACCTTCTAAATTCTTTAATTATCTCTTTTCACCTACATAAGGTGAAGGACGTTTTTGTAAACAAATAATATATTCTTAAAAAAATACAATGCATATTATTTTTATTATCACAAATTAAATAATTACTAAAAAGTAATATCAAAATAACTAACTTTAGAATAATTAATGTCAATATAATTAATTCCAACATATTTAATTTTAAAATAACTTATTTTCAAACCAAAGTACCCGGCCCTACAGCTTCTTACTATCCCCTTCAATTCCAAAATTGATGAACTACTACTTAACAACTCAAGGCAAATATAAAAATGGATAATTAGATATTTTAAAAGTAAAGTTTATCACTTAATATATATGACACAAGAAGAGGGGTTAAAATTTATACGTATTCAGTGTATACAATAAGTTAATATGTATATGATATATATTTGAATTTAAAGTTCATATTACTTAATTATAATTAATTAATTAATATATATTTAATTTAATTTAATTATTTAATTATAATAAATAATATTAATTTAATTTATACACGAAATGCGTCTAAGTTTTTATCAAAAAAAGAAAAAGTGTATATCTTATCTGAGAGAACTAAAAAAGTCTAAAACCGTGTTAACGTGAATTATAAGTTTGAAATTTGTTTTCATGATGATGTATATATATAATGATGACTCAACTATTTTTATGAACTTTGCTAAACCATAAAATTATGCCACGTCAGACTCAAAGGGCCCACCCACTATTATAGTGGAAATAAAACTATTTGCCAGCTGTCCTATTCCATTGCCAAAATGGTCCCTCCAATTTTCAAGAACTTTCTTTTTGGACCCTATCAACTTTTCATCCCTATATATATATATATATATATATATATATAGTAGCCTATGTATACAAACTACAAAGTTACATACAACCTTTGACTTGTGAAAAACAAACACTAAAAATTGAACCAATTACTCAATGGCTTCATTAACTCAATGTTTGTTCTTCCTTGTCTTATGCTCTTTGCATTATAGTTTGGTTAGTTGTAATAATTTTAATCAAGATTTTGATGTTACATGGGGTGATGGTAGGGCAAAAGTTTTAAACAATGGGAAACTTCTTACCCTCTCACTTGATAAAGCCTCTGGTTGTGGTGTTCAATCCAAGAAAGAGTTTTTGTTTGGAAGGATTGATATGCAGCTTAAGCTCGTGCCTGGAAATTCAGCTGGTACAGTTACTACATATTATGTACGTATTTTTTCATCTTAATTATTATTATTATTATATTTTGGTTATATTTTGTTTTTTTTTTTAATATGAATTTTGTATGTAGTTATCATCACAAGGGGCAACCCATGATGAGATAGATTTTGAATTCTTGGGAAACCTTAGTGGAGATCCATATATTGTTCATACAAATGTGTATACACAAGGCAAAGGTGACAAAGAACAACAATTCTACTTATGGTTTGATCCCACTCAAGATTTTCATACATACTCCATTCTTTGGAATCCACAAACAATTATGTAAGTGCTCTATATACATATATATAATCCTAACTCAAAATATATTACTCCCTCTGTTCTATTTCGTTTCGTAGTAGTTGGCCCCTATGGACTTAACATATTCATTAAGAAACCAGTAAATAGAGATGCATATTACATATTTATCCTTGTATATCTTTTAAAGTGTAATAATCAGCGCAATGATTAAACATTGAAATTTGGTACATATTACTTTATCCCATGCATTACGTATAGAATATTGAGTATTTATAATTGAAATTAGTAATAATTATTTAACTTTAATTTTGAAAATTGAGATCATTTATGCACTATTTAATAATTTTAAAAACTATAGATGTATTTAATATTTCTATCAAGGATAAAATGGAAAATATATGTATAAAATATCTTTAATTTTAGAACTTGAATAACTAAACAAAAACACAATATTTTTAGGAAAAAGGTAAACTAATACGAAACGACGGAAGTATATAAATATCTCTCTTGTTTTTTTTCCACCCTAAGGTTCTAAAAAGTTAACTCTATCTTTGTCTTGACTTTGTCTTTTTGACATTTCCTATTAAAATGACCAATATAATACTACCTCGATCCATTTTAATTATTATCAGAAACAGTCTTTCTACTTTTTTTAGAGGTAGAGGTATTGACTGCGTACATCTTACCCTCTCCAGACCTCATTATGTGGGAATACACTGAATTTGTTGTTGTTGTTGTTGATCCATTTTAATTATCGCTTTAGTTAAATAAATTTGACTTTAACTATGTATTGTTTTAGAAAATCAAGAAGGTATTTATTTTTTCTAGAAATATTATGAATAAGGGTCATAATATTAACGAGGAAGGTAGAAACACGATGAAAAGTTGAAATATATATATATGTTACCCAAAGACTAGTCTGATAGGTGAGAGAATCTATTTAGACTGTAAATCCATTAGCATTTCTATATTTTCTCAACGTGGGACAAGTAGTACATAACAATCGCCTCCACTTAAGAACCAACGACCTCGTTGGTCCCAGCTAGCACTGCCCTCTTGGTTCCACGCCACTGCTCTCGGCACATAGGTCACCACTTTGAGTAATGGCTCCACGTGTGGGTCAATCCATGCTGGTCACGGCTGAGCCCAGTTGATCACGGCTGACACCCTCTTAGGTCTAGGCCACCACTATTGACGCACAGGTCATTACTCTGAGTCATGACCCACGTTGGGACTCTTAATGAAAACACCAATATTATAAATCAAACGGGAGCGTCCAATCCAAAAGACTAGTCTGGTAGGTGGGAGAACTCATTTAGTCTGTAAACCCATTAGCATTTCTTGAAAATTTTACTTTATTTCTTCCTTCACAAATTGACAACATTGAATATGTTTCTTTTTTTTTTTTTTTTTGTAGATTTTATGTGGATGGCACACCAATAAGAGTTTTCAAGAACATGAAGTCAAGTGGTCTACCATACCCAAATAACCAACCTATGAGGGTGTATGCAAGTCTATGGAATGCAGATGATTGGGCAACAAGAGGTGGACTTGTGAAAACTGATTGGTCCAACGCACCATTCATAGCCTCACTTAGAAATTTCAAAGCCAATGATGCATGTGTTTGGGAATTTGGAAAATCATCATGCACAAATTCAACAATGCCAAAATGGTTCTCTCAACAACTTGATTCAACAAGTCAAGCTAGGTTACAATGGGTGCAAAAGAACTATATGGTTTATAATTATTGTAATGATATTAAGAGGTTCCCTCAAGGTCTTCCTCTCGAATGCACTTTAAGTTTTTAGACTCTTCTAAAATGTTGTTGTACTCATGTCGAATTCTTCAAAAAGGTATTACTTTTGGAGGATTCGACTCGTGGTTATCAACATTTTTGAAAGGTTCGATCAGCAACATTGATTTTAACGTTCTTGTTAATTAATTATCATTTTCCTCTTGTAATTTGTGAGATTCATTTTCACATATATAAGTTTTGAAATAGGATCATGTGATAAAATATAATGTTACAGGAATGTCAAAATTGCAGTGCGTATAGTAATTCTTTTTTTTTTTCTTTTCTGAGTTTTGTAATAAATAAAATTACTTTGCTTTTAATTCCTATTTATCCCTCTTAGCTATGGGCCAACTTACCCATGCTAAAGGTGACACGTGGCTCTATAATAAAATAGTTTAAAGTGAAGATCAAGGCATGTTAAGAGCAGCTGCACAAATGAATTATTTTTAAGGCCAATTTTCATTACTGACTCCATTAATTTAATGGGTATGCGGTACCCGCATTGGAACCCAATTAATTTGACTTCGTACCATGTAGGGCCTCATTCGGAGGGAAGCGCTCCCTAACAGAGTTTTCTCCGTACCCAGGATCAAACCCTCAACCTCTGATTAAGGATGGAGTAATCCCATCCACTACAACATATTCTTCTCTATCTTTTAAATTTATAATCAAGCATATATTAAGATCATAGAATAAAATAAATTCTTCAAATGTTAACTATATGAATATCGAATACCAGGTGAAAAATTAAAATGGAAAAAACATGCATACACTTGCTCAGACCGAAGGGTGATTATCCACGTGAATAATTCGAAATTGATCTTATTTTAATGTCTTTTAAATTGAATTCGTCGCACGAAATTTATCAATCGATTTATTTTTTTTATATTTATGATTTTCAGATTATTATATAAAAAGAGATTTATTCAATATGCATAGAATACTCTTGTTCAGATTTTGATAAGAAAAAACTCCTTTGCTATAAGCCTTCTTCCAATTAATTAAAATTGTGACAGATATTATAGCGACTGCGGGTTATACCAATATTCCAAATACCCATATGTACCCACATGAATTTCCATTAAGGTCCAATAGTAATTGGAAGAAAATGTTGTGGCTATACAATATTAATGTTATACAAAGTTAGGTCCAATGAAAGAGTTCAACAGAACCTCTAAAGTTTTGAGACTGAACAGTCATGTTTAATTCAAAATATTGTCATTATAATATATGATCATATAATGACCTAGAGAGGCAACAAGTTCACCAGAATATGACACGTAGCTTAAAATTGTTCATGAGTCATCATTCCATGCTTCTCAAAAATACTTATATTCAAAATTTTAAAATAGTAAAAAGAAATATAGACTAATTATTACTACTCCTTTATACACTTCAAAATTATGATTACTTAGTATTTTATGTATTGTTAGGACTAAATCATGTATATATGATCTATTATTATATGCTTACAATGACAAAATAGAGTGGACGTAATTTAAATGTATTCTCTAGCAAGTTTTTAATTACTTTCCAATAAACTGAAATAACATTATTTTTTTTACAAAGAAATCTAAATTAACTACCATAAATTTTATCACTAAAATCACTTATAGCTAATAACTATTTTGATAATATATTACCAATTCATTATTGAATAAAATTAGGGATTAATTTTATTATTTACTTCCACAATATATTCACCGTCAATTCCTATTTTTATTGTAGTATTCATTTTTATTTTTCCACACAATATAAAAAGCACTCTTATCATCATCCATTGGAAAAATAAACAAACCGAGCTATATATATTTAAATAATTAATTTTAACCATATATTTACAAAACTTACCTCATCTACATTATACTATAATACTATATAGCAAGCTGTAGACAACTCTTTTTTCTTCAAATGTCATTCATTGAACCACCCTTTCTGGACACAATTTTGTCTCTTTTCATCTGAATTCTTCTATAAAAGGGAAATTAATTTCATTTCCACTATATATCAATCCTCAAAAATATAACTAAAAATAATAATGGCTTCTTTATTTTCTAGTATAAGACTTATTTTGCTAGTAGTACTACTTATAAGTTGTATGGTTGTTGAATATAATTCTGCTAGTGATCTTAGTCAAGATTTTGATATTACTTGGGGAAATGAAAGGGGAAAAATATTAAATAATGGGGAACTACTTACTCTTACACTTGATAATATTTCAGGTTCAGGATTTGTATCAAAGAAGGAATATTTGTTTGGAAAAATTGATATGCAAATCAAATTAGTCCCTGGAAATTCTGCTGGCACTGTTACTGCTTACTATGTAATGTGTAACATTTTTTATTTTTTTCAAGAAAGTTGCTTATTTATGTTATTTATTATGTTTGTGATGTGGGTTTTTTTTTTTTTTTGGATATAGTTGTCATCAGAAGGATCAAGTCATGATGAGATAGATTTTGAGTTTCTTGGGAATTTGAGTGGAGAGCCGTATACAGTTCATACAAATGTGTATACACAAGGCAAAGGTGAAAGAGAGCAACAATTTCACTTGTGGTTTGATCCTACTGATGATTTTCATACTTATTCTATCCTTTGGAATCCACAAACTATTGTGTAAGTTTAGTTAAAACAACTTTCTCAAAGATTTATGTGGCAAAAAAAGTGTTTGTTTTCCTTTGGATAACTTGCACTGTATTTGCACTTAGAGGGGAGTCTGGGAGTAATTGTAACGTGACTTGTAGGTTCGGGTTCAACCCGTGGTAACAGCCATTCTTGCAGAAATGCTAGGTGGACCATGCGCATAGCGAGAACTTTAGTGTATCATACTATTTTTTTTCTTTTGTTGCATTATATTTACACTTGAAGTGAGGGATTCTCCAAAGTAATTGCTACAGTTGTTGTCATGTGACTTGTAGGTCAAGGGTTTAAGTCGTGGTAACAGTCTCTAGCAGAAATGCTTTCTGCTAGGTGGACCATGCACATAGCGAGAACTTTAGTGAATCAGACTATTTTTTCTTTTGTTGTATTATATTTACACTTGAAGGGAGTTTGAGAGTAACTGCTATAGTTGTTGTCATGTGGTCGTGGTAACAGATTCAAGTAGGGGTAATAACCTCCTGCAGAAATGTAACGTGGACCGCGCGTATAGCGAGAATTTTAGTGTATCATGCTGCTTTTTCCTTCCTTACATCATATTTACACTTGAAGGGAGTCTGAGTCAAGTAATTGCTGGAGTTGCTGTCATGTGACTTGTAGGTCACGAGTTCAAGTCGTGGTAACAGCCTCTTGCAGAAATGCATGCAAGGTGGACCACGCGCATAGCGAAAGCTTTAGTGCATCGAACTGATTTTTTTTTTTTTCCTTACATTATATTTTTCAGGATGATTTGATAGGGTAGGGTAAAAATTATTTTTGATTTTTCAGATTTTCAGTGGACAATGTACCAATAAGGGAGTTCAAGAACCTGGAAAACATAGGAGTTGCATTTCCAAAATCTCAAGCAATGAAACTTTATTCAAGTTTATGGAATGCTGATGAATGGGCCACAAGAGGTGGGCTTATTAAAACTGATTGGGCCCAAGCCCCATTCACTGCCTCTTACAAAAATTTCAATGCCAATATTTGCAATAATAATTCATCATTATCTTGCAAATTTTTGGTAGAAAATTTGGATCCTGTCAATGAAGAAAAATTAAGAAGGGTTCAACAAAAATATATGATATATAATTATTGTACTGATAAAAAGAGGTTTCCTCAAGGTTTTCCTCCAGAATGTAATGCCACTTAATTAAATTAAATATATGTAGAAAATTATGAAAAAAATAACAAGTTGAAAAATTAGTCTAATATTAATAACTTCCTTTATTTTTGTGTCCTTAAATTTTGTGTTAAAAGTTTTTAATGTTGAAAGAGTATTACATATGTACTATATTGTTGTGTTCTTTCTTTCTTTGATAATTTTATTTTCCTTATTGTACAATCTTTTAAATTCCTACTTAGTTTTCAGATTAAATAAACAACTATATATTTTTGGAATCATAAGAACTAAGGTAAAAGAAATTTGCAAGAAGCTAAACCAAAATACTAGACACTTGAATTGATTATTATATTGTTTATGGCTGAATATATGCCTTTTTAAAAAGTGTTTTATTACATTTTTATCTCAAATTTTGAAAAAATTATTGTGCGTATTGTCAAGCATTCGTAGATAAAGTCAATTCATGTAAAATATATTATTTTCTTATTAGTTATATACATTAGTTTTTCTGCGTGTTGTCAAGCATATGTAGATAAGTCAAATCATTCAAAATATGTTATTTTCTTATTAGTTATATACAGTAATTTCAATAAGGTTAAAAATTTTCGATTTAATTGAAGTTTTAGTAAATTTATCTGAAAGTTTGAACTATGATATGTTTCGATTAAATACGTAATAAAGTGTTTTATTATATTTCTATTTCAAATTTTAAAAAAATTAGTGTGCATATTGTCAAGCACTCGTAGAAAAAATTCAAAATTATTTAAAATATATTATTTTTTATTAGTTATAGACATTAGTTTTTGTTTTTGGCATGTTGTCAAGCATCTGTAGATAAGTTAAATCATTTAAAATATGTTATTTTTTTTATTAATTATATACATTAATCTTTCTGCATGTGGTCAAATATATGTAGATAAAGTCAAATCATTTAAAATATGTCATTTCCTTATTAGTTATATACACTAGTCTTTCTACGTGTCGTTAAGCATCCGTAGATAAAGTCAAATCATTTGTAATATGTTACTTTGTTATAGTTGTATATATTAATCTCAGTAAATTTGAAAATTTCTGATTTAATTGAGGTCGATGTATATGATTAAAGTTAAAATATGTATAAATCAAATTAGAAAAAGATTATTACTTGATGTTGTTATAGCTTAGGCAACTTGTTCCATAGTTGAGTAATTCAATAGCTCACGGTTTTGCAATAAGAAGATATGAATGAATTGTACAACATTCTATGCACACAGTACAATTGCACAACACGGGGTCGTTTGGCATGAGAGATGAAGGGATAGTTAAATTTGGGATTAATTTTTTGAATAAGTTTATTCGATATTTGATTGGGATAAATTGTAGGAGATAACTCATTTCGAAATTAGTTGTTTCGAGATTGTAGTGTTATTTTTATTCCTTCTTAAGGGTGGAATAGCTAATACCGGGATAACTAGTTTTCCAACCAAACAATCCCCATATGCAGAGGCATAGCCAGACTAGTAATAGGGGGGGTTCGTTCGAATTGAAACCTCTTCAACGGAAATTATATTATTAATAATTAATTAAAATAATTTTTATGTATATATTATAGATGTTGAACCTGGATTTTTCTTCAGATCTTAAACCCCCAAATAAAAATTTTGGCTCCGTCTTTGCTTATAAGCACACAAACTTAACTTCTAAAATCTTCGTTACGTTTAGAAATGGTAAAATCAAACTCAATTCGTCCAATCCGCTCCACTATGTGCAGTGGTGGAGCCAGAATATTCACTAAGGGATTCATAAGTTAACAAACGAATTAACCGAAGGAGGTTCAACATCTAATATATATACATAAAATATAATTTTAATCATATATATATAGCATAATTTTTTGTCGAAGAGGGTTCAGATGAACCCCTCGGCAAAGGATAGATCCGCCACCGACTGACTATGTGTTTGGTCAAATCACACTATTAGCATTTTTTATTTTTATTTTTGTAATTTGCTGAGACACATTATTTGCATTGGGACAGGCTAGTCAAACTGAAAATTTATAAACGATTGGGAAAACCTAATATAATCCCAAATTTATGAAATTATTGTCATTAAAAAAAGTCAATCATAGACTATGGATAGAAAAACAAGGCAATATCCTTTATCATCCCATCACTTCAAACTATTTTATTGGTCCACAATTTTTTTTGTTTTTTTGTAAACGATATACTTTTTTACTTATACATTATATTAAAAATATATTTGATTACTTTCGTAATCCACTTTTAGTATATGCAGAGAAAGACATTCTCTTTTTTTGGTTTAATCTTTAAAATTATCCACTAATTCTCCTAACTATTTCTCAAGAATTTTTGAAATGCTAATAATCATTAGGGATAATACGCACAAAAATATCTGAAGTTTAATTAAATTTTCAGTGGAGCATATTAAACTTTGCAGGATCCTATTACCACCCTATACTTTTTAAATTGGAATTAATTCCCCCCAAACTTTTTTAAAGTGAAATTAATCCCCCTCAAAACGTATACCCAGTTTTTTCGGTGGAAAGTGAGGTGCACGCGTCGTTTCTTCTCCATTTTATCACTTTTCAACATTTTTTCACAATTACAACCATATTAAATATTCCAAATGATTCCATTGAGTTTATAAAGAAAGTTTTTTCAAATAATTGAATGGAATCTTTCATTAATTTTCCATTGAAACTCGGAAGATTCAATTAGCGAGTTCTATTAATGGAAGATTCAATGAAACTCGCTAATTGAATGGAACTCGCTAATTAGTGGAACTCAAAAGATTCGAAAAATTTAATTTCATGTATGGAGCTCTTCAATCTTCCGTTAATGGAACTCGGAAGATTTAATTTCCATTAATGGAACTCGAAATTAAATTAGCGAGTTTTCGAGTTTGAATCTTTCGAATCATCCATTGAGTTTCAATTAGCGAGTTCCATTAAATTATAACCATTGGGTTCCATTAAATTTCAATTCAACAATGGAGCAACCATTGTTGAAGAAAAGAAAGAAAAAAGAAAGAAGAATGAAAAAATAAATAAAAATATAAAAATTTAAATAATTATAAAATTAAGGGACTATTTGGCTAAAAAAAAAGAGTTTAAAACATTTTTAACACTGTTCACGCGCTCAGTGTGCGTGAATCACACGCAGTGTGCCAAGTGGCAGATATATGCCATTAAAATACAGAAAAAAAAGTCTGGGGGTAATAGGACCCCCGCAAAGTTCAGTATGCTCAATTGGTAATCTGGTCAAACTTCAGATATTTTCGTGGGTATTATTCCTAATCATTAATATCATTATAATAAAATATGCACTTCGTTTATTATTTTCTCTCTTTTACACTGCTTTTGTCAATTAAAAACAGTCTGAAATGGATAAATGAAGGTTCAAAATAAGTGAATTTCATCATATAACAATTTGTCTATGATTTGATAAACAAAGTTATATAGTCAGTATGATAGAATTTTTGGATAATACTCACAAAAATGTCTAAACTTTGACCGAATTTCCAGTTGAGCATACTAAATTTTACGGGGGTTCTATTACCCTCTAGACTTTTTAAAGTGAATCTAATTCCTCCCCCCGAAACTCTATACCCAGTTTCGACGGCTGGTGGTGTAATACACGCGCCAATCTCATTTTTACACGTATAATGGCGCGTGTAATACACACGCCAACCTCATATTTACACGTGTCTAAGTGGGCAGATATATGCCATTAAAATATAAAAAACAAAAAAAAGTTTAGGGATAATACTCACAAAAATACCTAAATTTTAACTTTGATCCTAAACTTTGACAGTGCACAAATATGACATTTATCTATTCCAAAGTGCATAAATATGACCTTTATCTATTTCAAAGTGCACAAATATGACTTTCAGTCCTATGTGGCAAAATACGTGTGTTACACGCAAAATGATGCGTGTGCAGCATAAATTCTGAGCCTTTCAACGGTAAAAAATGGGCTAATTGACTATAATATCCTTACTAATTCCTTTTTATATACCTTCCCTTTTACAAATCAAATTCTCACTTCTCCAACAACTTTTCTCTAATATTTTTCCATTATTTTCAGCTCATTGATGAAAATGACATCTAATTTCTTTTGTCATTGTGAAAAAAGAGCAATATTGAAGCTTTCTTGGTCTGTAAACAACCCAGGTCATTGGTTTCTTGGATGTGAAGATGGTCGGGTAAGGTTGCATAGTAGATTTACTTTTCTTTTCATTGAATATTAAATTTTTATGGTTGTTTTGTTCTTCTTAAACAGGTTGGATGCAAGTATTTTCGATGGTATGAAGTTGATTATCCTGAACATGCTAGAATTGTTATTTCAGGATTACAAAAACGGATCAAAATACATAATGAAGAAAAGGAGAAAATTAGGAGGAAGTATTAAGCTTTATTGATCATTGTGATAATATCTTGAATTTATAGAGAGTTATTTATATAGTAGCTATTGTAATACGTCAACTTTTGTCAATAAAGACTCTTTGATATTAGTTTACATCTATAGAGTGCAAAATATGTTAACAGGGAAGTCCTGATAGTGGCCTGTCCGAATAATATAAGGGGTTAAGTAACAATATAAAAAGCCAAAATCATCTTCAAGAACTGAACAATAAAAAGTCATCACTTTAATTAGCTAAAAGGCCAGCCAACCAAAAAATTTGTTTGCCTCCATCAAAATAACCAACATTTTAATTGTTTGACATATCTACATGCCATTACCACTGTTGGACTTTAAATTAGCATTCACAAAAGAACTTCACAAAATATACATCAAAAACAAAAAGAAGTTGTCCAATTTAACACAACTTTAGGATCTGATTTTTAGCTTTTTACGTTGTTGCATATGTTGAAGTTGATTTCCAGTCACTGCATTTTTTCCTTTCCATTTCAAACGAGGTGGCTTGAACCCCAAATCAATATTTGTCAGTGATGCATCCTTTAGTGTCTTGCCACTTAAAATAACTCTTTCACTCGATCTTCCGGGCTGCATTATTCAAAAAAAAAACATTACTCACGATTCATAAATAAAGATGCAAGTTAAATAAGGCATGAATTACATACATTAAGGACTTGTCTTCTAGATTGTGTGTCTGTGTAAACATCGAACCCCACATCTCTTGTTCTTTTCCTTCCAACTGAAGAAGATGTTTCCTTCATAGTTGAAGAGCTAGATTCCTGCTTTTTACTTCCCTTAACTCTTGAAGTTTCAGGACATAGAGATGAAGAATTTTGAGTACTAGGCTGACCCATTGATCTTGATTGTGAAGGATGCTGTGAAGGATTTTGAAGGAGTTGTACATTAAGAAAAGGTTAGAAGATTAAGAATGATTAGACGGATAAAGAAACACAAAAATACGTACTATTATTTTGCAGCTTCTTCTGTTATGCCCAACCTGATGACATTTGGAACATGTCATTTTTACTCCATTTTTTTATGCTTTTCCCCATTTTTCTTTCTTGGTTCATCTTTAGCTTTTTTTCTATTCCTTGAAGGTCTTCCCGGCATTGACTTAGCTTCAGGTGGCTCAATGGGTGGATTGTTACTTTCAGGCCACATTATCATGTTAGAGATAGGGTGTATGAAGTACTTATAAGCACGTAGGAATGTATCACTTCTATACCAATGCTCCACATAATTTTTCAGTTCATGCCCAATGTGATACAAGGCACAAACTACATGTTTGCAAGGTATACCTCTCAATTGCCACAACCTGCAGGTACATGTCTTCTTAACCAGATCAACTATGTGTCTATAGTCTCCATCTTGAATCTCAAATTCAGTTTCGTGATTCCAATTCACCTTTAGTTTCCTATCAATCTCTTTATTATCTTCTAAAATTAGCCTTGCCATGGGTGGAATATCACTGACCCAAGTATCTGCAAATTTGATCACATCTCCATGCCTATCCATTATTATATGCCTAATATCCTCAAGCATACTAATCACAGACTTATGTCTAGGACCAACAATCCAAGAATTAAATGTTTCACACATATTATTTTCCACCACATCACACTTGGTTCTTTCACTAAAATAAGCCCTACACCAATATTCTTTATTATTTATAAGCAAAGACTCGCATAACTAGCTTTAGCACACCTCCAAAATGCTTTCCTCTTTTCTTCACCTTTCCAAATTTTTCGCCAATTTGCCCAAATATACCTTGCACACATTCTATTTCAAACACAACATTGGGCACTGTCGATACATACCGACCCTTGTAAAAGTGACCTCCATGATGAAGAAGTGCAATAATATGACCCATAATCTGTGATAAAAAGTAATATCAGCTGATGAAAACCCTATTAAAAATTGAAAACGACTCTAAATTGAAAACCCTAACTATAAAATCCTATTATGCAAAAATCCTAACTCTAAAATTGAAAAAGGCACAAAACATACCTTTCGAACTTAAGGATAAATAACTGAAAACGCCTCAAATTTATGTAGATTTGATGGAAAATTTCAACATTTTTTGTCAATTGAGACAAAGACTTGGGAAATTTTCTTCGGACTTCAAAAGTGTTGTTAAGACAACTTCAGTAAATGTGGACTTCAAAGTTATTTTATGGACGGACTTGAAATATCTTTTAAGAGGACTTCAACTCTTTTATATGCACAATTGTGTATTTGGCCTTATATATATTGATATATAAAATATTACGTGGCTCTGCCATTTTAATTAGGTGGCACCGTATAATTGAATTATTAATCCACGTCATATCAAGTGAAGCACACGCACCTAAGTTGCAAAATAGAGGTGCTTATTTGTTCAGGTTTGGAATAGATAAAGGTCATATTTGTGCACTGTCAAAGTTTAGGGTCAAAGTTAAAATTTAGTGCCAAGTTTAAGGTCACTTTTATGTATTATGCCAAATACTTATCATGTAATAAAATAATGAGTTAATACATAAAAATGACCCTAAACGTGACATCGAATTATAACTTTGACCTTAAACTTTGATAGTGCACAAATAGGACCTTTAACTATTCAAAGTCTGAACAAATATGACCTCCAATTTTGCAACCCCATGCGTGAATCCCACTCGCGCCTACGTGGAAAGGTAATCCAATCACACGGTGCCACATCGTTAAAAGGGCTGACTTGGAAAGAGGTCATATTTGTGCAGTTTTCAATAGTTAAAGGTCATATTTATGCATTGTCGAAGTTTTATTTTTGTGTTAAAACGACGTCGTTTTTATTATTATTATTATTATTATTATTATTATTATTATTATTATTATT